>NC_083623.1:1560103-1580103 GCF_963584025.1 Labrus mixtus
ATAACCCTTTTAACCCTTCACGTCCTTCTCTTTTTAATCTACCCTCCTCTTCCTCCCACACTCGCACCCAGACGTGGAACCTCCTCTGGCATCACAGAGTAAAAAACATGCCAACTAGACCGTGTGTGTGTGTGTGTGTGTGTGTGTGTGTGTGTGAGAGAGAGAGAAAGGAGAGCAAGCGTGCATCACATTTTACAACATCAACACCGTTTAACATTTGTTCTTGCAGCAGCAGAAAGGGTCTGCATGTAAAAACACTGTGTGTGTGTGTGTGTGTGTGTGTGTGTGTGTGTGTGTGTGTGTGCGCGCGTGCTGAACTTGCTGATTCAGCAGAGATACCAGGTGTAATAAAAGTGAGACCCTTTTACAGAAGTCAGCCTCTAATGCACTGCAACACACACACAGACACACAGACACACACACACACACACACACACACACACACACACACACACACACACACACACACACACACACACACACACACACACACACACACACACACACACACACACACACACACACACACCTGATGCCAGAGAGTGGCTTAATCCTGACAGGTGCAGAGAAGGAAAACATTTAAGAGCTCATTACATCTCTAAAAACAGAAAATTGGACTTTAAGTGATTATTTTGGAATAAATAAACAGAAATGATTCTTTAGATTTCTCAAATTCCTTTAAGAGGTTCAAACAAGTGAGAGGAAATCAGTCAGACGATTTTTTGGCTTCAGGCAGGATTAAAGAGGACATATGATCCCCCCCCTCCACCTTTTCAAACAGTCTCCTCCTCCACCTTTTCAAACAGTCCCCCCCCTCCACCTTTTCAAACAGTCTCCTCCTCCACCTTTTCAAACAGTCCCCCTCGTCCACCTTTTCAAACAGTCCCCTCCTCCACCTTTTCAAACAGTCCCCTCCTCCACCTTTTCAAACAGTCCCCTCCTCCACCTTTTCAAACAGTCCCCCTCGTCCACCTTTTCAAACAGTCCCCTCCTCCACCTTTTCAAACAGTCCCCCTCCTCCACCTTTTCAAACAGTCCCCCTCCTCCACCTTTTCAAACAGTCCCCTCGTCCACCTTTTCAAAGAGTCCCCTCCTCCACCTTTTCAAACAGTCCCCCTCGTCCACCTTTTCAAACAGTCCCCTCCTCCACCTTTTCAAACAGTCCCCTCCTCCACCTTTTCAAACAGTCCCCTCCTCCACCTTTTCAAACAGTCCCCCTCGTCCACCTTTTCAAACAGTCCCCTCCTCCACCTTTTCAAACAGTCCCCCTCCTCCACCTTTTCAAACAGTCCCCCTCCTCCACCTTTTCAAACAGTCCCCTCGTCCACCTTTTCAAACAGTCCCCCTCCTCCACCTTTTCAAACAGTCCCCCTCCTCCACCTTTTCAAACAGTCCCCTCCTCCACCTTTTCAAACAGTCCCCTCGTCCACCTTTTCAAAGAGTCCCCTCCTCCACCTTTTCAAACAGTCCCCCTCCTCCACCTTTTCTAACAGTCCCCTCCTCCACCTTTTCAAACAGTCCCCCTCCTCCACCTTTTCTAACACTCCCCTCCTCCACCTTTTCAAACAGTCCCCCTCCTCCACCTTTTCAAACAGTCCCCCTCCTCCACCTTTTCTAACAGTCCCCTCCTCCACCTTTTCAAACAGTCCCCTCGTCCACCTTTTCAAAGAGTCCCCTCCTCCAACTTTTTAACCAGGGGAGGGGAGGGGATTTTTTTTTTACCAGAATCCCACTGTGACATCACAAGGAGAACACATTTGAAACAGAGCATTTTTCTCTGTGTTGTAAGACTTATGCAGACCACAAACAAAGGACTGGATGGTTTATTTCACATGTTGTGGGTCAGTAGACTCTCAGGTTACACAGATATATGTTCAGAAACACTGTACAAGTGGATTTAACAATTCATAAGGCCAGTATCTAATCTTTTTTGGCCACTAGGGGGCGGTAACACAAGCACCACACCGTCATTATATTACATAATAAAGTCGATAAAGGTTGAATTAAAAAGTTCCTGTTGCTAAAAATATTTTCAGTCTGTTTCGATGTGAATCTGGTTGGATTGCTGGTGGCATCACTTCCAGCTAATCTCTGCTGGGCGGGGGGGGGGGGGGATTTCTCTCCCCCTCTTCATGTCCATCATTTACATTTAAAAGTGTTTTTCTTATTTCACTGAATTCCCTGAGTCGCTGCTGAATGTGATCAGAGCCGGTGTGTGGGTGACCGAAGCTAAAGGTTCAATAACAAGCCGGTGGGGGGGTGGGGGGGCTGCATTCATACAGAATAGCAGGCTTCTTTTCATTGGCTGATGGAAGCTGAGATCAGACACCTCCACAGGATTTATCTCGACCGCCTGTACAGTAACACGGGGACGAGAACACACACATGGGATGACATGCTGATGCAGACGATGTGCTGCTATTCTTCTCAGATTACTTTTCACTGCAGCGCTGCTCGTCTGCAGTAAATCACGTTAGAGTGACTGAAAACATGACAGGAAGTGACAGCAGCGACAAAGACGATCTGTGCACAACATTATCAAAATAAAAGCAGTCATGAGTTCAGCTCCTCTGAGGTTGTTTTTTTGTGTTTTCTTCTGTCTTACTGCTAATTTCTACAAACTCTATGCCGCCATCGCTGCCACTCTACTCAGTGCTCATGTTTCCACAGCACACACCGCGCTCCATGCCACCAGCGCCATTACACTCTACTCCGTTTCAAATACGCTGCAGGTGTATTTTCGACAGAGCTCGCTGCAAGCAACGCATCAAACTGGACATCTGGTTAGCTGGCAGTGTAGGTACAAGCAGTGAACGTACACACTACATCCTGCAGTGAGTCCCTAGCAACCGCCTGCTCTACATAGCAACCGGTGTGTGTTCTTCTTAGCAACAGCGATCTATAAGGGACAGCAGACTGCTGCTTTGCTATAGGCCAAAGATTTATGGTTTTCTGCAGGTTTAAGTCGTTTTCAGAGTTTGATTTATGAAAAATGAACATTTAAAAAAAAGCATTTTATTTGATGTGGTAATCGTTCTTCAAAAAAGGAGTAAGCATCATTACATTTCGTTTAAAGTGAAGGTGCTACAGAATAGAACGACCCGGACCGGAAGTCAGACAAGGACACGCACAGAGCGTCCAGTGAATTTCAAAATAAAACACAACATACAGACTCCAGGAATCGTATTGTACGTATTTGATGAGGTGGATATTCTTCTGGAGTCGTTTTTCATCTTCTGAACGACCCGTTTAACACGATCTGATCCAAACCTGACTGGACCTTCAGATTTTAACTTTAAGTTATTTTTAGACCCTAACAGTTAAACACAAATAAGTCGGTGTTTCACGGCTCTCGGAGATAAAGCAGGAAGTGCTTCCTCGTTGTTTCTCACTGGAGCTCTGATCTGTTGCAGCGCTGAGGGGAACTCACCACAAACGACTGTGGAGGAGATCTGGAGGGCAGATCGAGGCTTTAAAAAAGACACACAAACACACGTTTCCCCGTGCTGACGGTGACGGTGGAGATCCAGCGTGTCACTGAAGACACTTGGGGGGGGGGGGTTGTGAGAGAAGAGAGGGAGGGAGATTAAAGGAAGGAGGAACATGAGGAGGAGAGGCGCATGGGAAACCCTGATAAGCTTATCAGAATGAGACGCCATCTGCCCTCCCGCTGTAACCGTATCTCCGCCTTCCTCGCCTGTTTTCTCGCTCTCCCTTCAAAGCCAGCAGCAGGAGCTTCCTGTGCTGGGCTGCCAAATGCCACCAGAGGGGAAGCCTCCACAGGGAGATAAGCTGCGACTCTGCACCCTGAGCTAATGCTAGCTAGCTCAATTTGACAACTCATTATCCCCAATCCGTCCATCCCCCCCACCCCGAAGAAGACCCAGCAGAATCCCACATCGCTGTCACAGCTCGTCCTCGCTGCTAGTTTCATGTTTCTGTGATCTCCCTCATGTGGCCCGCTGAATAGTTTGACATCACGCATTAAACGTCTGGAGGTCCGCCGGGAGGCTTGAAGCTTGATCCAAAGGCGACTGGACTCGGTTGATGAGTCGCCTTTTGATCAAGCTTATGTTAGCATGCGTTAGCTAGCAGTGTAGGTACAAGCAGTAAACGTACACACTAAATAAAAATCAAGTTTAGAAGTCAAGAACTACATTCCCAGAGGTCAGAGCCTCCTGTTTTACATAAGGCGTCGCATCTGATGGTCAAAGCCTGAACACAGCTGCTTTATTTCTGAGGTCAATGAATGGGTTAATTTAACATTAAAGTTAAGATCAGTAAGAACCAATCACACGATACAGTGTCAGCATTTTGAGAGAATAATAATAATGACAGCAAAAGAAAAATTGGAGTAGTCCTTTCAGTTTTTCATGAGCGTGTGTTGATGTAAAACAAGTACAGTAATTTAAAAAAAACACAAAAAAAATTGCTGAAAAATAAAAAGGAACCTGAATGAACGTTACTTTTTTATTAATCTTTCTAAAAAATATTTTATTTACAAATCAAACTGGTCACAATAAAAGTCCCAGGGTATTATGTTGTGGAGACGCTTTTATTTTGAAAGAGGAAATGTGGTGTTTGCAGCAACTTAACCCAATAACAAAATCTAAAGGTTGTTTAACATGTGTAGACATGCACAGTCAACTTCCTTTCCTGTGTTTATTAATAAGGACCTTTATTTTATTGTTTTCAGTTTCACAAAAAAAGAAACCTCAGTAAACTTCATGAGTCAGCAACATTTTGTGGAGTTTTATTGGGGACTGTTTAGCTGGTTGGATAGTTAGCTTCAGCAGCTAGCGACACATACAGGTTTAAGTAGTTTTCAGAGTTTGATTTATGGAAAATGAACATTTAAAAAAAAAAAAATTATCTGATGTGGTAATCAGTCGTCAAAAAAGGAGGAAGCATGATTATATTTGGTTTAAAGTGAAGGTCTCTGCTTTAAGTTGTATATCTTGTATCAGCGATCAACACGTCCTGCTTCATTGCAAAGTTAGACGACAGACTGAATCCCAGTAAAGTTCAGCAAACACAAAAAAAACTGCACCACAGCAGCACTGCGAGCTTCTGTGTGACAAGCAGCGGGGGATCACTTCCATTTATTTCTAACCTTTATCTGGTTTCACTTAAAGCCCCAGTCCTCTGAGGGGTTACAGATCAGCTCCACCGAGAACGCTGACATCGCAGGAGAGGAACAGTTTATTAAAAAAAAAAAAAAGACTTGTGAAAGGTCGATTTACTTTCCACATCAGCTGGGTCAGCGGACACCACGGGGACCGACTCTGAGCCACACCAAGAGCTACATCCTCTACATCCAACCTGAACACTGAACATCAGCCTCCAGGCACAGAACCAGAACCCTGACCCCTAACACCCACCTTACAACTAACAGATTCACAGTCATGGACATTCTCCACACGTCTTATTAAAAAAAATATGAGTTTGAAGGGATCCGGATCGCTTGGTTTAATAAGGTGGTCATAAAAACCTGTTTGAGGAGTCTTAAAAAAAGACTCTCTAGAGGGCTGAGGCTTTCTTCCCGTCTCTATCGATTGTTTCTCGTTTCTCATTTCAGCTGTGATGACACCTGCAGCTTCAACAGCCTGAGACAGGACGACTCTATCAACACCAGCTCCACAGACAGAGTCCTTCCTCTTCCTGTGTGTCTGTGTTTTATACTTCATATCGTCTCTTACATCCATGGATGCTTCGCTTAAGGTCTCCATGACCCGTCCACAGAGGGGACGTGAAGCCAGCTGGACCCACAATTTTTTGTTTTACAGATGTAGTTGTTTGATAATGTATGTAAAATAAACCCATTTTATTTACAGAACAAACTGGTCACAATAAAAGTCCCTGAGTATTATGTTGTGGAGACACTTTTATTTTGAAAGAGCCTTATTAGGAAATGTGGTGTTTGCAGCAACTTAACCCAATAACAAAACTTAAAGGTCACATATCCTCCTCCTCTTCTTCAGTGTAAGTAAGTCTCAGAGCTCCTCTTCAACATGTGTGTGAAGTTTCTTGTTCTAAATCCACTCTGATCCTGTATTTGATCATGTCTATAAACCCCTCTATTTCAGCCCTGCTCAGAACAGGCTGTTTCTGTGTCTGTACCTTTAAATATGTAAATGAGCTGTGTCTGACCACGCCCCCTCTCTGGAAGGGCTTGGGTGTACTCGGTCTTTCTCGCTCCATGTCCTATTGTTTACGGTGAGAAGGCAGACTCAGAGGGCAGAACAAACACCTAGCTGTGGGAGTGTCACCCACCCGGGGGAGGGGCTACTGCCCTTTGTGATGTCATGAAGGGAAAATCTCCAAACGGCCTGTTTGAGCACATATTTTCTGAAAAGTGGAGCAGGGAAAAGACGGAGAGGATGGACTTTTCTCATCATTGGGGGGTTTGTAGACAGACTAGGGACACATGTTAGAGTTAGAGGAACATGGAGAAGAGGATTTTATTTAATATGTGACCTTTGAAAACCACACAGATTCAGTCACAACATACTGAGAAGACAAAACATAGTGAATAGTCAGTACTCAAATACCGCGGTATGATACCATTACGGCAAAAAAAAATTTCTTCATCATAGACACACACAGAATAGAAAACATGTAAATAATAATAAAACAGCCAAGAGATGAAAAAAGTCGATATGAGTCATGTATGTGTGTGTATGTGTGTGTGTGTGTGTGTGTGTGTGTGTGTGTGTGTGTGTGTGTGTGTGTGTGTGTGAGGCAGTAAAGTGCTCATTAACCAAATTACTTTCACTGAACACTAAAGCACACACATCATGTTTTATGAGACGTGTGTTTGTGTTTGTTCATGATACCAGGTAGGGTCTGGAAAATGGATAATTCATTAATAGCAGGCATCAATCACACACACACACACACACACACACACACACACACACACACACACACACACACACACACACACACACACACACACACACACACACACACACACACACACACACACACACACACACACACACACACACACACACACACACACACACACACACACACACACACACACACACACACACACACACACACACACACACACACACACACACACACACACACACACACACACACACACACACACCAAAGCCACGTCGACTCCTCCCTCAGATAATCATCAGCAAAAGACGACCATTACCAAAATAAACCCTCCAGCTGCTCCGATCTGTCCTCTTTGTTGAAACACCAAAAGCCAGCAAACGTTTCCCACAGCGAGTTTATAAAGTCGAGAAGACGAAGACGATTGGTTAGTGCACGAGCCCTGTGTACCTCTGCCGATATCTCACTCGTAGTAAAAGTGTGAATGATGAAAGTCAGATTTGAAATTTTGTTTGGGAAGTTTAAAACCTGAAGAAGCAGAGTCCGGTTTTTTGGAGAAAAATTGCGTTATTTTCTCTCCTGAAAATGGAGCTGTATGTTGATCACCTACAATAAACCTGTGTGGTAAAAGTAACTCGACCCTCGATCATTCTACAATATTTAGAAGTTTTGTACCTCCTTATACTGAGAGTATACTTTACTTGATGTTTATATTCAACCCTGCTTTTATTTTGAAATAAAGTGAGTGTGACACCTTTTCTAAAATCTGAAAGGAGAAGTGTTTTTAAAAGAGAAATGTTCCCTGTTGTAAACAAGTATCTCTCTCAAACCGCTCCTCTTCCTGGAATGAATCGTAGTTCGATCAGCCCTCCCTCTTCTTCCTGCTCTCAAACACAGCCTGCTGCACTCTGTCCTCATACTTCATGGTTCCCTCCCCTTTAGATCTACAGTTTGAGGATGGGTGTAACCAACAACACCTGTACAGTCACATGCACAGACACATGCTTTGTGGATCAGAGGTGAAACTTGTTTTCAGTTATGAGGAAGTGAATCTCAGACAGTCGTTGTTACCGAGAGGAGAAATGGCGCAGAAAGGAGTTCAGCTGGACCGGGAAACCTTCTCTTGTTCGATCTGTCTGGATCTCCTGAAGGATCCGGTGACTCTTACCTGTGGACACAGTTACTGTATGAAGTGTATTAAAAGCCACTGGGATACAGAGGATGAGAAGACAGTCTACAGCTGCCCTCAGTGTAGACAGACCTTCACAGCGAGGCCTGACCTGAGGAAAAACACCATGTTGGCAGATTTAGTGGAGGAGCTGAAGAAGACTGGACTCCAAGCTGCTCCTGCTGATCACTGCTATGCTGGATCTGAAGATGTGGCCTGTGATGTCTGCACCGGGAGAAAACTGAAAGCCTGTAAGTCCTGTCTGAAATGTCTGGCTTCTTACTGTGAGAAACACCTCCAGCCTCATTATGAACTACCTGTCTTTAAGAAACACAAGCTGGTGGAGCCCTCCAAGAAGCTCCAGGAGAACGTCTGCTCTCGTCATGATGAGGTGATGAAGATGTTCTGTCGTACTGATCAGCAGTCTATCTGTTATCTCTGCTCTGTGGATGAACACAAAGGTCATGACACAGTCTCAGCTGCAGCAGAAAGGAGCGAGAAGCAGAGAGAGCTGGAGGTGAGTCGACAAAACATCCAGCAGAGAATCCAGGACAGAGAGAAAGATGTGAAGCTGCTCCAACAGGAGGTGGAGGCTATCAATGGCTCCGCTGATAAAACAGTGGGGAACAGTGAGAAGATGTTCACTGAGCTGATCCATCTCATGGAGAAAAGACGCTCCGATGTGAAGCAGCAGGTCAGATCCCAGCAGCAAACTGAAGTGAGTCGAGTCAGAGAGCTTCAGGAGAAGCTGGAGCAGGAGATCACTGAGCTGAAGAGGAGAGACGCTGAGATGAAGAAGCTGTCACACACACAGGACCACAACCAGTTTCTACACGACTACCCCTCACTGTCACCACTCAGTGAATCTACACACTCATCCAGCATCAAGATCCGTCCTCTGAGGTACTTTGAGGACGTGACAGCGGCTGTGTCAGAAGTCAGAGATAAACTACAGGACGTCCTGAGAGAGAAATGGACAAACATCTCACAGACAGTGACTGAAGTGGATGTTTTACTGCCAGGACCAGAACCCAAGACCAGAGCTGAGTTCTTAAAATATTCATGTGACATCACACTGGATCCAAACACAGCACACACACATCTGTTATTATCTGATGGGAACAGAAAAGTAACACGCACGAGTCAGACCAATCCTTATTCTAGTCACCCAGACAGATTCACTGGTTGGTATCAGGTCCTGAGTAAAGAGAGTCTGAGTGGACGTTGTTACTGGGAGATAGAGAAGAGAGGAATAGTTTATGTAGCAGTCACATACAAGAATATCAGCAGAGCAGGGGGATTGAATGAGTGTATATTTGGATTTAATGACAAATCTTGGAGGTTAGATTGTAACAACAACAGTTATAACTTTTATTACAACAATGTCAGCACTCCTGTCTCAGGTCCTCAGTCCTCCAGAGTAGGAGTGTACCTGGATCACAGAGCAGGTATTCTGTCCTTCTACAGCATCTCTGAAACCATGACTCTCCTCCACAGAGTCCAGACCACATTCACTCAGCCTCTACATGCTGGACTCAGGTTTTACTTCTATGATGGAGCCTCTGCTGAGTTGTGTAAACTGAAATAGACAGAAGTCATTAACGAGACAGATGTTTAACTTGCTGTGTTTTAAATCTTCAACTTGATTTTTATCCACGCTCGTTGCTGAGATCTGATCGTGGTCACCTGTCAATCAAACTTTATGGGCGGTACTTTGACCTCTTCTCGTCTGTTCTGTAAATGTTTGAGTGTCTTTAAGTGACACTCCTTCCTGTGTCTGTTTAGCCGTGGACTCTTTCACTGCTCAGGATGACTTTTGTTCACCTGAACTGACATTTCTCTGAGTGATAAATATCAACTTCTCTCCTCTCTCCATGTTTGATTATTTGTTTTCATACATTTATATTTTCTGTTGTTTCTGTTCTGATTCAGGAGTCTGAAGAGAGAGAGAGAGAGAGCAGCAAACTTTTCTTTCATGCTGATTTTCTCTTCTCACCACTTTGTACATTTGTAGAAAATCTATAAAATCACACTTAAAGAAATGAGTTAGTCAGAATAAATGTTGTTGTTCATATTCAAAGTGATGTAAAAATGTCCTCTGAGGTGTTTTAAAAATGTAATCCTCCTGATTAAATCAATAAGGAGATAAATCATTGTTTTCTGTGAGTGGAGATTCTGATCAAACAAAGTGATTGTGTGGATGAAGTGAATGTGTTCATGAAATGATTGAACACACTTTACTGATTTGATGTGTGAACAAACTGAAGTTTGACATCCTGAATAAACTCACATGAACTAAATGTTTTCTTCTGGTCTTCATTGTAAACTATGGAAGCCCATTTCCACCAGTTGAAAAAATTCTCAATGAAAACTTGGCTTCGTTGAGAATTTTTCTTTTTGGCCATATTAAGTCGAAATTATGAGGTTAAAAGTCAAAACATTTAAAGGGGACATATTATAAAAAAATCCACTTGTACAGTGTTTCTGAACATATATTTGGGTAACCTGAGTGTCTACTGACCATAGACTGTAAAAATAATGGACAGGACAAGCTCCCCGGTCTAGGTCAAAAGACGTTTCACACGCCCCCTTTCTGTGACACGCTGAGAGCCTGAAGCAGAACGCCTGAAGCAGAACGCCTGAAGCAGAACGCCTGAAGCAGAACGCCTGAAGCAGAACGCCTGAAGCAGAACGCCTGAAGCAGAACGCCTGAAGCAGAACGCCTGAAGCAGAACGCCTGAAGCAGAACGCCTGAAGCAGAACGCCTGAAGCAGAACGCCTGAAGCAGAACGCCTGAGTTAACAGACAAAGTTCATAATCAGCTCATGCTATCAGATATCTTTATCTGGGGCTTCTGGCTTTCTTAAAGAAAGCCTGGATATGTTGAACTTGCTTCAGATACAACAAATGACCCAATTTACTGAGCAATAACCTAAACAGCCAAATACCGCCACCTAGTGTCTAAAGTGAGTTTTGTCTAAACTAAATGTGTTCATGTGTTTGCACTTCAGAAATAAAAGTTTCCATGGCTAACACAAACCAGTATAAACCGGTTCTTCTCATCGGTCTGTCCCTGTCCATAGGCTCACTGACTTGAAGAGAGAGGACACTTGGCTTCCATGTACGAGACACACAAGAATCACTCTATCAGGTAAAGAGCTGTCTCACTTTAAAGTGATATAAGAAGGTGGAGTATTACAGAATCATACTAAGTAATCCACAGTCCGTCTAACACTGAGTTAATATAAACTCTATGTATATTAAATTATACAAGCTTCTCATTTCTGCCTGTCAGGTTGATTCTGCTGTTTCAGTTTTCACCTGTTAGCTCACATCCCTGGCTACTAAGTCATAGGCAAAAGTTAATTATTGTAACCCTGTTTATGTCGTGGTTATATGAGAATATTTAACATTAGTTTAATTTATCAGGCTGGCCCATGTGATAACAGTTTAAAATAATCTTCAATAGAAAGTGGCAGGAACACTTGTCTTAAAACATAAATTCATAAAGATGATCATATTATTGGATTCATCATGTCTTATTATATATTTTGTTTTTCCTCTTAAATAGTTCTCCTGTCTTCAAAACAAACTTTAGAAGCTGAAGTTTAGCAGAACCTGAGGACAGATCTGATTTCAGGTCTGAAGCATAAACATCACAGTAAAATTCATTATACTTTACATTTAACTCCATGATTGTTTTTCTCTATTACAGAAGATGCCCTCAGATTCAGATCCATCAACAACCCCTGACAACATGGAGGACTCGTCCCGAGTGTTTCCTGTCCTCTCTCCATGGAGTTCTTCTCTTCAGTCATTAACTCTTGAAAACAGCAGCACAACATGCCAGACTGTTTGACAAGTCTGTGATTGAATAAATTGAAATGGAATCTCATGTGTATCTTGTTATGCTTATTGGCTTTAAATGTTTAATGTTAAATAAGTTTGAAGGCCATTTATCTCAGACGAGACCGGCTGTGACAAGCTGATCTCGTCTGTTAGCTTTGCTGTTGTGTTAGCTGTTGTTGGTCAAGAAGAAATTAATGTCAGTTCAAGGCCTTTTCAAATGTGAGCTATAAACTTAACTGCTAAATTATTTTATTGTGACCAACACTTTGTAGTGCTCCAGCTAATCAGAGACAGTCAATTCAGATTTAAAAAAAGTTTATTTAAACATTTTATGAAAAAATAACTTCAATAAACAACCCCTGGCTTCATGAACCATGTGGAAAATAAGTAAGGGAGACCATCAGGTCGAACTGCTGGGACATAGGAGAAAGTATAAAAAATAATTTAACAAAGAAATCCAAACAAAAATCAAATAAAATATAAAGATCCTGGATGATTGTTTGACTGTTAAAAGATGATGGAAAAGCAAATCCAACACAACCCTCCAGCATCTGGCATTTCAAACACAGGGCAACATCATGGAAAGAAAAATAAATTGAATATTGACCAGGATCTCTGTGTTTTATCTGAGGATGTCTATGGTAGCCTTCTCACTGTAACAAAGCTCCAGACTCTGTCCACCTTCTCACTGTTCACTGTAACAAAGCTCCAGACTCTGTCCACCTTCTTACTGTTCACTGTTACAAAGCTCCAGACTCTGTCCACCTTCTCACTGTTCACTGTAACAAAGCTCCAGACTCTGTCCACCTTCTCACTGTTCACTGTAACAAAGCTCCAGACTCTGTCCACCTTCTCACTGTTCACTGTAACAAAGCTCCAGACTCTGTCCACCTTCTTACTGTTCACTGTCACAAAGCTCCAGACTCTGTCCACCTTCTCACTGTTCACTGTAACAAAGCTCCAGACTCTGTCCACCTTCTCACTGTTCACTGTAACAAAGCTCCAGACTCTGTCCACCTTCTCACTGTTCACTGTTACAAAGCTCCAGACTCTGTCCACCTTCTCACTGTTCACTGTTACAAAGCTCCAGACTCTGTCCACCTTCTCACTGTTCACTGTAACAAAGCTCCAGACTCTGTCCAACTTCTCACTGTTCACTGTAACAAAGCTCCAGACTCTGTCCACCTTCTCACTGTTCACTGTAACAAAGTTCCAGACTCTGTCCACCTTCTCACTGTTCACTGTTCACTGTAACAAAGCTCCAGACTCTGTCCACCTTCTCACTGTTCACTGTTCACTGTAACAAAGCTCCAGACTCTGTCCAACTTCTCACTGTTCACTGTAACAAAGCTCCAGACTCTGTCCACCTTCTCACTGTTCACTGTTACAAAGCTCCAGACTCTGTCCACCTTCTCACTGTTCACTGTTACAAAGCTCCAGACTCTGTCCAACTTCTCACTGTTCACTGTAACAAAGCTCCAGACTCTGTCCAACTTCTCACTGTTCACTGTAACAAAGCTCCAGACTCTGTCCACCTTCTCACTGTTCACTGTAACAAAGTTCCAGACTCTGTCCACCTTCTCACTGTTCACTGTTCACTGTAACAAAGCTCCAGACTCTGTCCACCTTCTTACTGTTCACTGTAACAAAGCTCCAGACTCTGTCCACCTTCTCACTGTTCACTGTAACAAAGCTCCAGACTCTGTCCACCTTCTCACTGTTCACTGTCACAAAGCTCCAGACTCTGTCCACCTTCTCACTGTTCACTGTAACAAAGCTCCAGACTCTGTCCACCTTCTCACTGTTCACTGTAACAAAGCTCCAGACTCTGTCCACCTTCTTACTGTTCACTGTAACAAAGCTCCAGACTCTGTCCACCTTCTCACTGTTCACTGTAACAAAGCTCCAGACTCTGTCCACCTTCTTACTGTTCACTGTCACAAAGCTCCAGACTCTGTCCACCTTCTCACTGTTACAAAGCTCCAGACTCTGTCCACCTTCTCACTGTCACAAAGCTCCAGACTCTGTCCACCTTCTCACTGTAACAAAGCTCCAGACTCTGTCCACCTTCTCACTGTCACAAAGCTCCAGACTCTGTCCACCTTCTCACTGTTACAAAGCTCCAGACTCTGTCCACCTTCTCACTGTCACAAAGCTCCAGACTCTGTCCACCTTCTCACTGTTCACTGTAACAAAGCTCCAGACTCTGTCCACCTTCTCACTGTTCACTGTAACAAAGCTCCAGACTCTGTCCACCTTCTCACTGTTCACTGTAACAAAGCTCCAGACTCTGTCCACCTTCTCACTGTTCACTGTTCACTGTCACAAAGCTCCAGACTCTGTCCACCTTCTCACTGTTCACTGTTCACTGTCACAAAGCTCCAGACTCTGTCCACCTTCTCACTGTTCACTGTCAAAAAGCTCCAGACTCTGTCCACCTTCTCACTGTTCACTGTCACAAAGCTCCAGACTCTGTCCACCTTCTCACTGTTCACTGTTCACTGTAACAAAGCTCCAGACTCTGTCCACCTTCTCACTGTTCACTGTAACAAAGCTCCAGACTCTGTCCACCTTCTCACTGTTCACTGTAACAAAGCTCCAGACTCTGTCCACCTTCTCACTGTTCACTGTTCACTGTAACAAAGCTCCAGACTCTGTCCACCTTCTCACTGTTCACTGTAACAAAGCTCCAGACTCTGTCCACCTTCTCACTGTTCACTGTAACAAAGCTCCAGACTCTGTCCACCTTCTCACTGTTCACTGTAACAAAGCTCCAGACTCTGTCCACCTTCTCACTGTTCACTGTAACAAAGCTCCAGACTCTGTCCACCTTCTCACTGTTCACTGTCACAAAGCTCCAGACTCTGTCCACCTTCTCACTGTTCACTGTCACAAAGCTCCAGACTCTGTCCACCTTCTCACTGTTCACTGTTCACTGTAACAAAGCTCCAGACTCTGTCCACCTTCTCACTGTTCACTGTAACAAAGCTCCAGACTCTGTCCACCTTCTCACTGTTCACTGTAACAAAGCTCCAGACTCTGTCCACCTTCTCACTGTTCACTGTTCACTGTAACAAAGCTCCAGACTCTGTCCACCTTCTCACTGTTCACTGTAACAAAGCTCCAGACTCTGTCCACCTTCTCACTGTTCACTGTAACAAAGCTCCAGACTCTGTCCACCTTCTCACTGTTCACTGTAACAAAGCTCCAGACTCTGTCCACCTTCTCACTGTTCACTGTAACAAAGCTCCAGACTCTGTCCACCTTCTCACTGTTCACTGTAACAAAGGTCCAGACTCTGTCCACCTTCTTACTGTTCACTGTTCACTGTCACAAAGCTCCAGACTCTGTCCACCTTCTCACTGTTCACTGTAACAAAGCTCCAGACTCTGTCCACCTTCTCATTGTTCACTGTCACAAAGCTCCAGACTCTGTCCACCTTCTCACTGTTCACTGTCACAAAGCTCCAGACTCTGTCCACCTTCTCATTGTTCACTGTCACAAAGCTCCAGACTCTGTCCACCTTCTCACTGTTCACTGTCACAAAGCTCCAGACTCTGTCCACCTTCTCACTGTTCACTGTCACAAAGCTCCAGACTCTGTCCACCTTCTCACTGTTCACTGTAACAAAGCTCCAGACTCTGTCCACCTTCTCACTGTTCACTGTCACAAAGCTCCAGACTCTGTCCACCTTCTTACTGTTCACTGTAACAAAGCTCCAGACTCTGTCCACCTTCTCACTGTTCACTGTCACAAAGCTCCAGACTCTGTCCACCTTCTTACTGTTCACTGTAACAAAGCTCCAGACTCTGTCCACCTTCTTACTGTTCACTGTTACAAAGCTCCAGACTCTGTCCACCTTCTCACTGTTCACTGTCACAAAGCTCCAGACTCTGTCCACCTTCTCACTGTTCACTGTCACAAAGCTCCAGACTCTGTCCACCTTCTCACTGTTCACTGTAACAAAGCTCCAGACTCTGTCCACCTTCTCACTGTTCACTGTAACAAAGCTCCAGACTCTGTCCACCTTCTCACTGTTCACTGTAACAAAGCTCCAGACTCTGTCCACCTTCTCACTGTTCACTGTAACAAAGCTCCACACTCTGTCCACCTTCTCACTGTTCACTGTAACAAAGCTCCAGACTCTGTCCACCTTCTCACTGTTCACTGTAACAAAGCTCCAGACTCTGTCCACCTTCTCACTGTTCACTGTCACAAAGCTCCAGACTCTGTCCACCTTCTCACTGTTCACTGTCACAAAGCTCCAGACTCTGTCCACCTTCTCACTGTTCACTGTAACAAAGCTCCAGACTCTGTCCACCTTCTCACTGTTCACTGTCACAAAGCTCCAGACTCTGTCCACCTTCTCACTGTTCACTGTAACAAAGCTCCAGACTCTGTCCACCTTCTCACTGTTCACTGTAACAAAGCTCCAGACTCTGTCCACCTTCTTACTGTTCACTGTCACAAAGCTCCAGACTCTGTCCACCTTCTCACTGTTCACTGTTCACTGTAACAAAGCTCCAGACTCTGTCCACCTTCTCACTGTTCACTGTCATAAAGCTCCAGACTCTGTCCACCTTCTCACTGTTCACTGTAACAAAGCTCCAGACTCTGTCCACCTTCTCACTGTTCACTGTCACAAAGCTCCAGACTCTGTCCACCTTCTCACTGTTCACTGTCACAAAGCTCCAGACTCTGTCCACCTTCTTCAGTTGTGCAGACGTTGATCAGCTCCTCTGGGTGATGGCAGAGAGGACTCTTCATCTGGGAGAGCTGCTGGTGTAAGGTCATTTCTACCACAGTGGATGAGCAGGGCATCTGGCACAGGTGAAAGAAGGAGGAGGTTCCTTCAAACTATGTGACCCCAGCCTGACCTCTGTAACAGGTGTGCAGACAAAGGTTGAAATTAGTCATTTTTAGGTTCTGTTGATTGTAAAAAGGAAAAGAAAACATCACCTTTCTATTTAACATTTAGCTGGTGTATAACTCAGTGTGATTTTTATTTTAGAAGACTGTATTGTTAACAATAACTTGTTTTTACAATCCTCTTATGAAACTTAAATAAAGATCACAGGATATATAACTTTTAACAGATGATTTTAACTTACACTTCACCTCTGGAAGATGTCAGACCAGCTGCTTTTATCTCTTCTTTGTCTAAATGAAGACACAAAAAACAATTGATTTACTGTTCACTTAAATATATTAGAAAAGCAGACATGAATCACATTACAGACTATCAGTTTCTAACAGAATACAACATATCTTACCACCTGTAGCCTACGGTCTGTGATGCTAACCTAGCTTAAATATAGAACGATTTCGTTAAAAACAGAGGACCCAGCAGCCCACGTATTTTCAATAATGATCAAAATAGCGGGATTTTTTGAAACAGTGTGTTTAAATATTAGACTTTGAATACGGTGGTTTGTTGTACTTACACATTTCTTCATCGTAGACCGGCGGAGCGCTTTCGGCGTAGCTGGGCTGCGTAAGTCATCAGGGCAGTACGCTAAATGGGCGGGGCGTGTTACCAGGGCTCCTGCCCCCGGACACTACTGCGCAGACTCTGGCTCCAAATGACGTCAAAATCGCAAGATGGAAGCGCCCGTAAGCGGCGTATTTTGGCTTCAAGAACGTTGAGTGGGAACAGCTACAGTGCGCGCCCACTGGTCACCTCCGCTCACTTCCTGTCAGCACCTCCGCTCCCCAAAACAACCGCTTTACGCCCAGCCACCATCATCGGACCCGAGATGTACGACAGTATTTAACAAATAAACACCAGTAAACTCAAAGTAAACCCAGAGGAAGAGACCCAGTGTGTGTCTGTCTCTGAGTTCATGGCGGTCGTTTCGGTGACCTGTTGATCAGATGAGAACACGGAGATAAACCGAACATGTTCAGTCTGATCGTTTCATTACGGACGTCATGTGCTCGCTCTCTAAACCATTTAGCAGAGCTCCAGAGCTTCACTGCAGCACTTATCTGATCTCCTCCTCTGAAACAAACCAACAGACAACACTTCACCTTCAGACTCGGCCGTTCAGTTACCTCAGATAAATCCTCGTTAACGGGTTTTATTGACCAGACGTCCCGTGTTCTCAGGAGTGTGTTAGCAGACTGACTCTGCGTCCAAGTTTGAATATTTTGAAAAAAAAAACAATGCGAGTAAAAAACAAGGATAAATTATTTGAGACCAATTAAATAATCATCATTAAAATGTATTTGGAGAAGTTTGTAACAGCCAGAATGTCATTGCAGTACCAAAAAGCGCCACAAGGGGTCAGTCTCCTGTTATGTTTGTGAGAGAGAAAGTCGTTTCTAAACTTTTCTACTCTTCTGACTACTCAAAAGTGCTTTTTCACCGCAGGTCAGACCTACACATTCACACACTGAGGTTAAGTGTCTTACCAAAGGACACGTCGTACATAGAGTAGAATAGAATAGAATTACTTTATGATAGGAAATTGTGGTGTTACAGCAAATAAAACAATATAAGAATAGATACATAAATAAGCACTTAAAATATAAAAAATTAGAATAAGAAGAGATTTATACATCAAGGATTTAACTTAACATTCCTACTGGTTTAAAAAAAATGAAAAATGAAATACAACATTTATTCAGGCTTGTCAACTGAATGTAAAAGTACATGTGGCTGCAGGTGCTGGGGATCGAACCCCCGACCTTCCAG
This sequence comes from Labrus mixtus, assembly GCF_963584025.1. Taxonomy (NCBI): domain Eukaryota; kingdom Metazoa; phylum Chordata; class Actinopteri; order Labriformes; family Labridae; genus Labrus; species Labrus mixtus. The sequence goes on from NC_083623.1 coordinate 1,578,673, forward strand.
CTGAGAGACGACCCACTCTACCAACTGAGCCACAGCCGCCCCTTAAAATAACGATTGTGTGGAAAACTCCGGTCAACTATCTGATGCTAACCAGCTATCACGAGCCTTCTGCTAACTGCTGATGACGGATGGATGGATGGATAAAGAGATGGATGGATGAAAGGATGTATGGATGGATGGATGATGGATGAAAGGATGGATGGATGATGGATGATGGATGAAAGGATGGATGGATGGATGGATGGACTGAAGGATAGATGGATGTATAGATGGATGATGGATGAATGGATGGATTGAAGGATGGATGGATGGATGGATGGATGGATGATGGATGGATGGACTGAAGGATAGATGTATGTATAGATGGATGGACTGAAGGATGGATGGATGGATGGATGGATGTATAGATGGATGATGGATGGATGGATGGACTGAAGGATGGATGGATGTATAGATGGATGAATGGATGTATAGATGGATGAATGGATGATGGATGGATGGATGGATGGACTGAAGGATGGATGGATGTATAGATGGATGATGGATGAATGGATGGATTGAAGGATGGATGGATGGATGTATAGATGGATGATGGATGGATGGATGGATGTATAGATGGATGATGGATGGATGGATGGACTGAAGGATGGATGGATGTATAGATGGATGAATGGATGACGGATGATGGATGGATGGATGATGGATGGACTGAAGGATGGATGGATGTATAGATGGATGATGGATGGATGGATGGACTGAAGGATGGATGGATGTATAGATGGATGAATGGATGATGGATGGATGATGGATGAATGGATGGATGGATGTGTAGATGGATGGATGGATGGATTGATGATGGATGGATGGATGGATGGATGGACTGAAGGATAGATGGATGTATAGATGGATGATGGATGAATGGATGGATTGAAGGATGGATGGATGGATGGATGGATGATGGATGGATGGACTGAAGGATAGATGGATGTATAGATGGATGGACTGAAGGATGGATGGATGGACTGAAGGATGGATGGATGTATAGATGGATGAATGGATGATGGATGGACTGAAGGATGGATGGATGGATGGATGGGCTATCCCGAGCCTTCTGCTAACTGCTAACTGCTGCTAGCTTCTCCACCTGAGTTTTTAATGGAACTACAAATTATCTGATGTTTTTTTCCAAGTATTATAAAAGGTGTAAAACGTGAAGTCTCCAAACACACAGCTCAAATATGAATCCGTTCCTCTTTGTCTTGATGTGGATATGAAAATGAAATCTTACAGGTCACACTGTTGAACCCTCAGTAACCCGCTGGGCCACAGGAGCTTAACCTCCTCCTGCTTCTACAATCTCATCTCAGATTTACGCTCGAGCTCGCAAACCAATTAAGAGAAAGTCATTAGCCAACTTGTTAAAGCGGAATT
>NC_083623.1:1582603-1600103 GCF_963584025.1 Labrus mixtus
GTGTGTGTGTGTGTGTGTGTGTGTGTGTGTGTGTGTGTGTGTGTGTGTGTGTGTGTGTCTGTGTGTGTGTCTGTTTCTGTGTGTGTGTGTGTGTGTGTGTGTGTGTGTGTGTGTGTGTGTGTGTGTGTCTGTGTGTGTGTCTGTTTCTGTGTGTGTGTGTGTGTGTGTGTGTGTGTGTGTGTTTCTCACCTCTTGTATGTGTTCTTTGGCCACCCTCAGCGGAGCGTTGTGATTGGCTGTGTCCCACAGCTGCAGGCTTCCATCCCCGCCCCCAGCGACCATGACGTGCTCGTTGGTTTCGCTCCACGCTACATCAAACAGGCCGTCGCTCCACTCCCACCTGAAACACACAGATCATCTTTTTTATAAACGCTGAAAACACTCAGGACGTTTAAAACACATTTAGAAGAGAAGCTGGAAAAAAATAAAACAATTAAAACATCTAAAGTCATCATCACTTCCCCCCGCCCTGGAGAGATAAAGACACGTTACCTTCTCACCAGAGTGACTCCTGTCTCCGTCTCATCCAGGACCAGCAGAGAGCCGCAGCCTACACACACAGACGCAGCTCATTTCAATGATTTCATCAAACATTACTTACAGACAGCAAAGATTAGGTACAAAAACATCACCAATGTTTTTGCCTGCAAACTTCAAAGTGTGTGTTCCTCTCCTACACACCTCTGGTATGTGACTTTCACTAACGATCATTACTGTTCTGCCCTTGATGTGTTTTATATGTTAAAGGACAAAGTTTCATTGTCATTTGAATAAAAGGTTATTGTTCCTTTATTTTGAAATCTGTGAAGACACAGGAAGCAAGAAACAGGAAGTAGAAAGTGTGTAAACAGAGAAGGAGAAATCCTTCAGAAAGTAATGGCTGTATGTCTAACTTGTTGTTTACATGTTTGATCGTCTATATTGATATATTTGATATACATTTATTCTAACTTTATAGGAGTTTAATGTAAATTTACTCTCTACTATTGTTTCAACTACTAAATGCATCTTGTATTTTCTTTTCTAGTTTCACTCTGATTCATTGTCATCTCGTCTACTTTGAAGAAGTCATTAAAGGAGCGAGCACGCTCACTTCCTGGTTCTTGAAAAGGAGTTTGGCTGGCTGTTTATTTATGTTAACACTTGAAGTACAACACATAGAAAGAACAGTACAATTACAATAACAGAGATTGTATCATTTTTAAATCATGTGATATTTAATGAAATCGTATGCAAAGCTCTGATCTCGGTCACTTCTGAGTGTTTTTTTTTCTTGTGTTTGTCTTCAGTGTTTAAATAAACTGGAAGAAGTGCTTCATACTAACCAGCTATGCCGTAGTACTGGGAGGCAGCGCAGGCCACTCTGTTGGGGATGAACGGAGATACTTCCACAGCGTAGCCATGACGGGTCGGACAGCGAAACACCTTCGCCATCATCAGCAGCTACCTGCGGCCCCGAGAGCGCCCCCTGCTGGACAAAACAGACACTGTGTTAAAGAGAAGCTGGCTCCTTTCGATCCCATTTTAAAATGTAAGACTCTGCCCTCATATGCAGCCTGTAAGGCCCTAGTCCTGGACCATTGTGCATCGATTAGTAACTGTTCTTATCTGTGTTGCTGGCTGTTTTTTGTAACTGTTTTCTTTTTAGCTGATTTTTTTCCTTTTCTACTCGCTTTAATGTTGTGAGCTCGAACTCACTGTAAACGAGGGAAACCTTCAGTGGCTTTCAAGTTAAAATAAAGGTTTTGACTTCTTTTGGACCCTACCCAAAGCTCATGGCCACAGGTGAGGGTTGGAACGAAGATAGAGCGGTAAATCGAGAGCTTTGATTGGTGCGGCTCAGCTCCCTCTTCACCACGACGGTCCATCACAGCACCCGCCCACCTGTCAATCTCACGACCCATTTTACCCTCACTGGTCAACAAGACCCCGAGACACTTGAACTCCTTCGCTTGATGCATGTTAGTATTACGGTTCATTCTGAAAAACAGCAGAAATGTCAATTTATTAAAACCTTCTATTTGTTCTCCTTCTAGCATGTGTCAGTTAGAAAATCATGAATAACCTGAAATAATAATTTATTCATATTTTACATTTAAAACAAAGCATGAAGCTGATGTGCAGCACAGAGACTTCACAGCTGATACTTATATTCAACTCTCGTCCCTCAGACTCTTTAATCTGCAGCACATTGGTCAACTTCTGTTGTTTATTTGTGTTTTATAAGAACGTTTGAATTGGAAAAAGGGTTTTCACGTTTCATAACTCAGAAGATTAAAGGGATAACCTTCACAAATATGACTTAAACACTTTTAAAATGTGGACATATTTGATATTTATTTTTATTTTTTTAATTTTAATAGGCGACAAGAAACTCATGTCCCTGGCTGTGGTACATTTAAAGATGATTTTACTTTGAGAGAAAATTAGAGGTAAACTTTACAAACTGCATCAGAACAATTTGATAATTAAGTCATTTTATTTTGAAAATGTGTGATAGGTGTAATAAACTGAAGACACTATGGGTTTTATTTAAATAATTAAACATTATTTAGGTTTTATAGTTCCCTTGTTAGTGTTTTGTAGAAAATGTAAAAGAAAGAACAGAAACATGTACTAGAGGGCTTCATAATATTAGTGTAGTAGTTAAATTAACGTTTTCATAATTCATGTTGGACTTTAATATATTTATTTAACAACAGCTCGTCTCAGTACTCACACTTTACCCACGGCTTCTTTCGGACTCTGACGTCACGTCGACGCGTTAATAAAAACTAATAAATGTTCATAAATGTTTAATATTGTTCATTTCGACGGTCCGACAGCTCCTCTGCTCCTCCAGTCTACTGACAACTTCACACTGCACCAACTTCCGTGTTTTGATCCCGCTGTCCAAACTACCCGGATGACGGCCGTTGTAGAGTTGTAAATCTCGCGAGACTTCCATAGGTGGCGGAGTGTGCTCAACATAAAATCAACACCAGCGCTGATTATAACCATTTTTATTGATATATGAAATATTTTTTGATAAACAAAAATTATTATGAGTATTTATAAAATATAATAAACATCCGGTGCTATTATTACCGGTTTTTTTTCTAAAATCATCTTTTTTTTTTATTGGCAAAATCTGTTTTTATGATCCTAAAAATCATATATTGAGTTTTTTTTGTCAACAGTACTTCTTATTTATTCACTCTGGTGTAAATAAGATATAATCACTTGTATTAAAATGTAAAATAATTCAAATCTACAGTCTGGTAATTTTTTTTAGATATGTGACAAACAAAACAAACAGACAGACAGACAACATATGGACTTTTTCTTAACATAAAGAATGACGCTGCGCTCACTTTGATGAATATTTGACATATAAAAACAAAAACAAAAACAAAAACATTTTACCAGAGGACTTTATTGAAGAAGCACAAAAACGTGCAAAAGACGAGGTTTTGATAGTTTTCTATAAATGGAAAGAAGTCTGAAGTTAAAGTTAAGGATGTAACGATACTTAAACTCATGATATGATTTGTGGCAGGATACAGTTTGTCATCGTACTCCATGATTTTCTCAATTTTAGGAAGTCAAGTTAAAGGAAGAGTGTGTGACTTTTTGATCCAGTAGATGTCGCCTTCAATCAATCAATCAATCAACTTTTATTTGTATAGCGTCAACTCATAACAAGTGTTATCTCGAGACACTTTACAAGAAGCAGGTAAAATACCTTACTCTTTGTCTGTTAACATTACAAAAGAGCAGGTAAAAAGACCTTACTCATTGTTATGTTACAAAAAGCAGGTAAAGGACCTTACTTATTGCTATGTTACAAAGATCCGGCCTATCCATCATGAGCACTTTAGCAAAGCAGCAAAAGTTACAGTGGTAAGAAAAAACTGCCTTATTAAAAGGCAGGAATCTTCGGCCGGATCCCCGGCTCATGACGAAACAGTCTTCACAGGCCTAGACTGCGCCGGGCTTGGAAAGGGATAGGGGGAGAGATGGGATAAGATGCAGGAAGAGGGATAGAGAGCAAGGGGGGGGGGGGGGTAGACCGTCCATCAGCAATCCGGTGGGGAGGGGAGGGGGTGTGGGGGGTTGTTCTGGCAGGCCGCCAACCCACGATCCGGTGGGGAGGGGGTAGTGGTGGGGTGGGGGTTGTTCTGGCAAGCCGTCAACCGACGATCTTGAGGAGCCTAGGAGAGCTCAAGAGCTCCCAGGAAAGTAGGTGGTTAGTGACTGAGATTTATAGATAGATACATGCAGTAATATGATGTACTGTATATGCAGAGAGAGAGAGAGAGAGAGAGAGAGAGGAGCTCAAGGTGCCAGTTCCCCCGGTAGTCTAAGCCTATAGCAGCATAACTAAGAGCTGGTCTACACCAGCACCAGCCCTAACTATAAGATTTATCAAAAAGGAAAGTTTTAAGTCTAATCTTAAAAATACAGACTGTGTCTGTCTCCCGGACCCCGGCTGGAAGGCGGTTCCAGAGGAGAGGAGCCCGATAACTGAAGGCTTTACCTCCCATAGTACACTTGGAGACTGTAGGTACCACCAGCAGGCCTGCACTCCGGGACCGCAACGCTCTCAAGGGACAGTACGGCACTAGTAGCTCCTTAAGATAAGATGGTGCCTGGCCATTTAGAGCTTTGTAGGTGAGAAGAAGGATCTTGAATTCTATTCTAGACTGTATAGGGAGCCAGTGCAGAGAAGCCAGGACAGGAGTAATGTGGTCCCATTTCCTGGTTCTGGTCAGTACACGAGCTGCAGCATTCTGGACCCGTTGAAGAGTCTTTAGAGACTTGCCAGAGCACCCTGACAAAAGAGAGTTACAATAATCCAGTCTGGAGGTAACAAATGCATGAACTAGTTTTTCTGCATCACTTTGCGACAGGATATTCCTGATCTTGGATATATTACGAAGGTGAAAGTAGGCTGTTCTTGAAACTTGACTGATGTGAGAGCTAAAAGACATATCTTGATCAAAAAGAACTCCTAGATTCCTAACAGTGGTACTAGATGCCAGGCTGATGTCACTAAGGACAGTCACATCACTAGAAAAAGTCTCTCTGAGGTTCTTAGGGCCTAGCACAATAACTTCAGTCTTGTCTGAGTTAAGTAGCAAAACATTTCTGGTCATCCAGGTCCTAACGTCCTTAAGGCACGTTTCTAGCTGAAATAACTGACTGGTACCATCGGGCTTCATTGATACATAAAGCTGAGTATCATCTGCATAACAATGAAACTGTATGGAGTGTTTCCTCATAATATTTCCCAGAGGAAGCATATATAATGTAAAAAGAATTGGTCCAAGCACTGAACCTTGTGGGACTCCATGGCAAACTTTAGTGTGCATAGAGGACTCAGCATTAACATGTACAAACTGAGATTGGTCTGATAAGTAGGATTCAAACCAACTTAAAGCAGTCCCTGTAATTCCAAGCAAATGCTCCAGTCTGTCCAACAGGATCCGATGGTCAATGGTGTCAAAAGCAGCACTAAGATCTAACAAGACGAGCACAGAGAGAAGTCCCCTGTCTGAGGCTAGAAGTAGATCGTTTGTAACTCTAACTAGTGCAGTCTCAGTGCTATGGTGGACTCTAAATCCTGACTGGAACTCTTCAAATAAACTGTTGTCATGGAGAAAGTCACACAGCTGTTTAGCTACCACCTTCTCCAGGATCTTCGAGATAAAAGGAAGGTTGGATATAGGTCTGTAGTTAGCCAGAGTTCCTGAGTCCAGAGTAGGCTTTTTAAGTAGAGGTTTGATTACCGCTACTTTAAATGTCTGTGGTACATAGCCTGCCAGTAAAGACATATTGATCATATCTAATATGGAGTTGCTAACTAAGGGAAAGACTTCCTTAAACAGCTTGGTTGGGATTGGGTCTAAAAGACCGGTTGACGGTTTCGATGCAGAAATAATGGAATATAACTCTGAAAGGTTGATTGGAGAAAAACAGTCGAGACTAATATCTGGTCCTGGAACTGTCTCTGCCGTATCAGACGTATCTGCACCAGGTAAGGGCAGGAGGTTACCAATTTTGTCTCTGATGTCTAGAACTTTGTTGTTGAAAAAGATCAGGAAGTCATTACTGCTGAGGGCTAGAGGAATACAAGGCTCAATGGAGCCATGACTCTCTGTCAGCCTGGCTACAGTGCTGAAAAGGTATCTAGGATTGCCTTTGTTTTCCTCGATTAGAGAGGAGTAGTAGGCAGCTCGGGCGTGACGTAGAGCCTTCATATATCTTCTATGACTATCCTGCCAGAAAAAACGAGATTCTACCGTTTTGGTCGAACGCCATATTCTTTCAAAATTCCGTGATGATTGTTTCAGAGTACGGGTTTCTGAGTTGAACCATGGAGCCACTCTCCGCCGTTTGATAACCTTCTGTTTCAGGGGAGCAATCGAATCCAGAGTAACTCTCAGCGAATCCACTGCACTATCAACAAACTGATCTAGCTGAGAGGGACTAAAGCTATCGTAAGAGTTTCCAACTGGGTTGAAACACGGTACTGAATCAAAAACAGCTGAAATAGCTTCCTTAAATCTAGCCACAGCACTATCCGACAAACTTCTAGAAAGCACACCTCTTCCAGGCAGAGGTAATTCTAGTAGGACAAAATCGAATGTAATAAAAAAAATGGTCTGATAGCAGAGGATTTTCTAGGAAAACTGTAAGGTTATGGATTTCAATTCCATAAGCTAAAACAAGATCCAGGGTGTGGTTAAAATGATGAGTAGGTTCGTTTACACCCTGGGTGAAACCAATAGAGTCTAATAGTGACATGAAAGCTGTGCTCAGGCTATCATTTTCAACATCCACATGGATATTGAAGTCACCTACAACAATTATTCTTCCTTGAGCTCCAGCATGAAACCAAAACAAACCACGCCTCCTCCAAACTGAAGCCTCCAGAGACACACCTCCAACCGCCCTCCACTCACGTTATCATGAAGGAGTTATCAAGTAGAACTAACCATAATTAAACACTGTTTAGCGCAAGCGTTGAAAAAATAGTCCTCGGCTCGAGCTACAATCACCTGTGTCCTGTATTGTTGTGTTAGCATGCTAATGTTAGTGCTCTTTAGTTAGCTCGTAGCTTCACATTGTTGTGTTAGTATGCTAATGTTAGCGCTCTTTAGTTAGCTCGTAGCTTCACATTAGCTGTGTCCTGCATTGTTGTGTTAGCATGCTAATGTTAGCGCTCTTTAGTTAGCTCGTAGCTTCACATTAGCTGTGTCCTGCATTGTTGTGTTAGCATGCTAATGTTAGCGCTCTTTAGTTAACTCGTAGCTTCACATTAGCTGTATCCTGCATTGTTGTGTTAGCATGCTAATATTAGCGCTCTTTAGTTAGCTCGTAGCTCCACATTAGCTGTGTCCTGCATTGTTGTGTTAGCATGCTAATGTTAGCGCTCTTTAGTTAACTCGTAGCTTCACATTAGCTGTGTCCTGCATTGTTGTGTTAGCATGCTAATGTTAGTGCTCTTTAGTTAACTCGTGGCTTCACATTAGCTGTGTCCTGCATTGTTGTCTTAGCATGCTAATGTTAGCGCTCTTTAGTTAGCTCGTAGCTTCACATTGTTGTGTTAGCATGCTAATGTTAGCGCTCTTTAGTTAGCTCGTAGCTTCATATTGTTGTGTTAGCATGCTAATGTTGGCGCTCTTTAGTTAGCTCATAGCTTCACATTGTTGTGTTAGCATGCTAAAGTTAGTGCTCTTTAGTTAGCTCATAGCTTCACATTGTTGTGTTAGCATGCTAATGTTAGCACTCTTTAGTTAGCTCGTAGCTTCACATTAGCTGTGTTAGCATGCTAATTATTAGCGCTCTTTAGTTAGCTCGTAGCTTCACATTGTTGTGTTAGCATGCTAATGTTAGCGCTCTTTAGTTAGCTCGTAGCTTCACATTGTTGTGTTAGCATTCTAATGTTAGCGCTCTTTAGTTAGCTCGTAGCTTCACATTAGCTGTGTTAGCATGCTAATGTTAGCGCTCTTTAGTTAGCTCGTAGCTTCACATTGTTGTGTTAGCATGCTAATGTTAGCGCTCTTTAGTTAGCTCGTAGCTTCACATTTCATGTAAACTGACACAGAATGAGCGTGATCTAAAAACTCTTACTAACATCCAAATAATCAGTGAGTATGTTCTTCTTCTCTCTAGTTCTTGACTAAAACAGCTTTTATACAGAAGGGGAGGAGCCGGCCGTCCCGTCCATGTAAACACGGCTCTGACAACAACACAGCCAGCGGGACTCGAGCTTCTCCCTCATTGTAGACAGTCATGACTCAGAGACACATTTACACAGGACAGACTTTATGATTTATTTATGTTGAACATTCTAACTTTCAGAATAAATGATTCTTTAATTTTCATTCTCTAAAAATGTAAAATATTATTTATGTTCTGTTACTGCTGTAATACTTTTTTTAATTTCAGGGTTGTAAAGTTGCTCTCATAATAATGCAACTCTTCTTCAACTACTGACGTCGAACAAGATATGCCAAAAACAGACAGCGCCCTCTGCTGGTTAAAAAATAGCACTGCAATATATATATTAATTTGACAACCTTTTACAATCCCGGATGCTTTTCAACACCATGACGATGCAGTCTGCATTATTTTAAAGAGGACATATGATAACCCTCCTCCACCTTTTCAAACAGTCCCCTCCTCCACCTTTTCAAACAGTTCCCCTCCTCCACCTTTTCAAACAGTCCCCCTCCTCCACCTTTTCAAACAGTCCCCTCCTCCACCTTTTCAAACAGTCCCCTGTGGTCTAAATGAAACATCTGTGCTTTGGTCAAAATATAACATGAATCAAGCACCAGAAGAGGTTTGTGACCCTGTATAAACCAGCTCTCTCAGAACGCTCCGTTTTGGTGTGTGTGTCTCTTTAAATGTAATGACAAATTAGAAACAGAGCATTTTTCTCTGTGTTGTAAGACTTATGCAGACCACAAACAAAGGACTGGATGGTTTATTTCACATGTTGTGGGTCTGTAGACTCTCAGGTTACACAGATATATGTTCAGAAACACTGAAGAAGAGGATTTTTTATAATATGTCTCCTTTAAATGTTTTGACTTTTAACCTCATAATTTCGATTTATTATGAGCAAAAAAAAAAAATTCTCAACGAAGCCAAGTTTTAATTCTTTTTTTTCTCAACTGGTGGAAATGGGCTTCCATAGTTTACAATGAAGACCAGAAGAAAACATTTAGTTCATGTGAGTTTATTCAGGATGTTAAACTTCAGTTTGTTCACACATCAAATCACTAAAGTGTGTTCAATCATTTCATGAACACATTCACTTCATCCACACAATCACTTTGTTTGATCAGAATCTCCACTCACAGAAAACAATGATTTATCTCCTTATTGATTTAATCAGGAGGATTACATTTTTAAAACACCTCAGAGGACATTTTTACATCACTTTGAATATGAACAACAACATTTATTCTGACTAACTCATTTCTTTAAGTCTGATTTTATAGATTTTCTACAAATGTACAAAGTGGTGAGAAGAGAAAATCAGCATGAAAGAAAAGTTTGCTGCTCTCTCTCTCTCTCTCTTCAGACTCCTGAATCAGAACAGAAACAACAGAAAATATAAATGTATGAAAACAAATAATCAAACATGGAGAGTGGAGAGAAGTTGATATTTATCACTCAGAGAAATGTCAGTTCAGGTGAACAAAAGTCATCCTGAGCAGTGAAAGAGTCCACGGCTAAACAGACACAGGAAGGAGTTTCACTTAAAGACACTCAAACATTTACAGAACAGACGAGAAGAGGTCAAAGTACCGCCCATAAAGTTTGATTGACAGGTGACCACGATCAGATCTCAGCAACGAGCGTGGATAAAAATCAAGTTGAAGATTTAAAACACAGCAAGTTAAACATCTGTCTCGTTAATGACTTCTGTCTATTTCAGTTTACACAACTCAGCAGAGTCTCCAACACACCAGAGTCCAGCATGTAGAGGCTGAGTGAATGTGGTCTGGACTCTGTGGAGGAGAGTCATGGTTTCAGAGATGCTGTAGAAGGACAGAATACCTGCTCTGTGATCCAGGTACACTCCTACTCTGGAGGACTGAGGACCTGAGACAAGAGTGCTGACATTGTTGTAATAAAAGTTATAACTGTTGTTGTCACAATCTAACCTCCAAGACTTGTCATTAAATCCAAATATACACTCATTCAATCTCTCTGCTCTGCTGATATTCTTGTATGTGACTGCTACAGAAACTATTCCTCTCTTCTCTATCTCCCAGTAACAACGTCCACTCAGACTCTCTTTACTCAGGACCTGAAGACATTCAGTGAATCTGTCTGGGTGACTAGAATAAGGATTGGTCTGACCTGTAAATGTTACTTTTCTGTTCCCATCAGATAATAACAGCAGTGTGTGTGCTGTGTTTGGATCCAGTGTGATGTCACATGAATATTTTAAGAACTCAGCTCTGGTCTTGGGCTCTGGTTCTGGCAGTAAAACATCCACTTCAGTCACTGTCTGTGAGATGTTTGTCCATTTCTCTCTCAGGACGTCCTGTAGTTTATCTCTGACTTCTGACACAGCCGCTGTCACGTCCTCAAAGAACCTCAGAGGACGGATCTTGATGCTGGATGAGTGTGTAGATTCACTGAGTGGTGACAGTGAGGGGTAGTCGTGTAGAAACTGGTTGTGGTCCTGTGTGTGTGACAGCTTCTTCATCTCAGCGTCTCTCCTCTTCAGCTCAGTGATCTCCTGCTCCAGCTTCTCCTGAAGCTCTCTGACTCGACTCACTTCAGTTTGCTGCTGGGATCTGACCTGCTGCTTCACATCAGAGCGTCTTTTCTCCATGAGACGGATCAGCTCAGTGAACATCTTCTCACTGTTCCCCACTGTTTTATCAGCGGAGCCATTGATAGCCTCCACCTCCTGTTGGAGCAGCTTCACATCTTTCTCTCTGTCCTGGATTCTCTGCTGGATGTTTTGTCGACTCACCTCCAGCTCTCTCTGCTTCTCGTTCCTTTCTGCTGCAGCTGAGACTGTGTCATGACCTTTGTGTTCATCCACAGAGCAGAGATAACAGATAGACTGCTGATCAGTACGACAGAACATCTTCATCACCTCATCATGACGAGAGCAGACGTTCTCCTGGAGCTTCTTGGAGGGCTCCACCAGCTTGTGTTTCTTTAATGGAGGTGCTTCAAAATGAGGCTGGAGGTGTTTCTCACAGTAAGAAGCCAGACACTGCAGACAGGACTTACAGGCTTTCAGTTTTCTCCCGGTGCAGACATCACAGGCCACATCTTCAGATCCAGCATAGCAGTGATCAGCAGGAGCAGCTTGGAGTCCAGTCTTCTTCAGCTCCTCCACTAAATCTGCCAACATGGTGTTTTTCCTCAGGTCAGGCCTCGCTGTGAAGGTCTGTCTACACTGAGGGCAGCTGTAGACTGTCTTCTCATCCTCTGTATCCCAGTGGCTTTTAATACACTTCATGCAGTAACTGTGTCCACAGGTAAGAGTCCCCGGATCCTTCAGGAGATCCAGACAGATCGAACAAGAGACGGTTTCCCGGTCCAGCTGAACTCCTTTCTGCGCCATTTCTCCTCTCGGTAACAACGACTGTCTGAGATTCACTTCCTCATAACTGAAAACAAGTTTCACCGCTGATCTACAAAGCATGTGTCTGTGCATGTGACTGTACAGGTGTTGTTGGTTACACCCATCCTCAAAGTGTAGATCTAAAGGGGAGGGAACCATGAAGTATGAGGACAGAGTGCAGCAGGCTGTGTTTGAGAGCAGGAAGAAGAGGGAGGGCTGATCGAACTACGATTCATTCCAGGAAGAGGAGCGGTTTGAGAGAGATACTTGTTTACAACAGAGAACATTTCTCTTTTAAAAACACTTCTCCTTTCAGATTTTAGAAAAGGTGTCACACTCACTTTATTTCAAAATAAAAGCAGGGTTGAATATAAACATCAAGTAAAGTATACTCTCAGTATAAGGAGGTACAAAACTTCTAAATATTGTAGAATGATCGAGGGTCGAGTTACTTTTACCACACAGGTTTATTGTAGGTGATCAACATACAGCTCCATTTTCAGGAGAGAAAATAACGCAGTGCAAAAGCATGTTCTGTCTGTCGTAAAGCAGTCTAGTGCCGTAAACATAACGCTGTCGTAACAACTCCTGTAACAGTCTTTAACTTGGAGTACTGTCATCTACATGCAGATGTGACAAATACAAGCCGTAAAGGGAGGTAGTTATACACACATCAAGTAGGAGCAGGGCAGTTATAAACCAGCAAACTGAGGAAGAATGATTATAGTTACCAGTTTGAGTCAAAGGTCTGTATTAAACTCAGACATTTCTGTCAACACTTTTTTTTTCTGAATTGACAAAAACATTAAAGAGGACATATTATGCCCCTCCTCCACCTTTTCAAACAATCCCCCTCCTCCACCTTTTCAAACAGTCCCCCTCCTCCACCTTTTTACAGTCCCCCTCCTCCACCTTTTCACAGTCCCCCTCCTCCACCTTTTCAAACAGTCCCCTCCTCCACCTTTTCAAACAGTCCCCCTCCTCCACCTTTTCAAACAGTCCCCTCCTCCACCTTTTCAAACAGTCCCCTCCTCCACCTTTTCAAACAGTCCCCTCCTCCACCTTTTCACAGTCCCCCTCCTCCACCTTTTCAAACAGTCCCCTCCTCCACCTTTTCAAACAGTCCCCTCCTCCACCTTTTCAAACAGTCCCCTCCTCCACCTTTTCAAACAGTCCCCTCCTCCACCTTTTCAAACAGTCCTCCTCCACCTTTTCAAACAGTCCCCCTGTGGTCTAAATGAAACATCTGTGCTTTGGTCAAAATATAACATGAATCAAGCACCAGAGGAGGTTTGTGACCCTGTATAAACCAGCTCTCTCAGAACGCTCCGTTTTGGTGTGTGTGTCTCTTTAAATGTAATGACCCCCCCCCCCCCCGAGTTTTCCCCGTAGACATCACTCCTCTGTAGAGAGAATAAAAATGGCCGACCTGCGCAAAAGTTTTGTTCTAGTCTGGGGGTGGAGTCTATGGGTGGAGATACCAGGGGAGGGGAGGGGATTTTTTTTTACCAGAATCCCACTGTGACATCACAAGGAGAGCACATTTAAAACAGAGCATTTTTCTCTGTGTTGTAAGACTTATGCAGACCACAAACAAAGGACTGGATGGTTTATTTCACATGTTGTGGGTCAGTAGACTCTCAGGTTACACAGATATATGTTCAGAAACACTGAAGAAGAGGATGTTTTATGTCCCCTTTAATGATCGATAGTATTGAAAAGTGGGGACACTTGAAAAAACTAAATTTCATTGGACAGAGGAATGAATCCATCAAAAATAACTCTGTCACTTGTCTAAATTACACACATCTGTTAGCGATATTAGATACCAAAGATTTTACATTTTTGATAACTGAAAACAATAAATGACCCAACGTTGGCATCTTTTTTTTTAATCCATTGAAGTCGTCCATATTTGAATCGCGAGGTATCGTAACATCCCTACTTAAATCAGATTATCATGTAATGGATACAGTATTTATAAAAAAAGTTTAAATATGTCGGCTTCATCTTTCAGTCTGTGAAACCTTCAGAGCAGCTTTAGATCTGCAGCTCAAAAAACCTCCAGCTGCTGTCTCTTTAAGTCCTGCCTCCCCACATGCCCACTTTCTTCTGATTGGTCGGCTCTCTGGAAGCCTTCTGGGGAGGGGCAGAACGCTGCAGGGCTGCCAGGGGGAGGGCTGCTCTCCAGTGCTGGGAGAAGAGAGTCTCTGTAAGGCTTTGTTTAGCGCCCCCTGCAGGCTCATCCTGGAATTACATATAAGAGTTTTTAAAATGAGGATCACTGAAAGTCCGCAGCACCAAACTCGGCCTCGTGCACAAACTGCTGAATCTTCGTCCGGAGCCATGACTGTTTCTCGGCGGTGAGTCTCCTCATGGCCGGCGCCAGGCTGAGTAAAAACAGCGTCACGTCGTCCCTCTTCTCCGCGTCCCGCTCTCTCTGAGCCTCCCGGGCCTCCGTCCTCCTCAGGTGCTCCTCCAGCAGGCTCTCCTCCGTGCTCCTCCTCCTCCTCCTCCAGACGCGGGTCGGCCTCGGAGACGACGCCATGTGAAACTCCTCCTCCTCTCCGTCCGTTTGGTCTAGAAGCTCCGCCTCCATGACCTCCTGCTGCTCCTCCGTCTTCAGCTGGTGGAGCCTGGACGGCGGCGGCGGGTTGCGGGACGTCTGCAGATCAGGCTGCACGGCCGAGGGGGACGGAGGCGTCAGCTGATCTGAGAGCTGCGAGGACGACTGTGAGGACGCGATGGACGTGGCTAATGATGTCACCGAGTGCATGATGGTCTCAAACAGCTCCCTCATGTTAGCCTGCTGCGCTTGTTGCGTTTGCACGCCGTTGTCCGTAGCGGCGGGGTCAGAGGTCACCTCGACCTTCGCCTCTTTGAGTCTGGCGGTGTCTCTGTTGGCAGAAGATGGCCGCTTCCTCTGAACGAACTCTGAGGAGGAGGAGGACGATGTCGTTGTTGTTGTAGCGTCTGCTACAGCGAAACCTGCAAACACAAATATCACGTCGTTACATTTCCCTCCAACAGTCAGAAAGAACTCTCTCCTGTGTCTCTAAAGGTTAAATCTACATCTACTAACCGTAATTGTCGTCGTCGTCGTCGCTCCGCGCCTCGCTGGTCGTGCTGCAGCCCACCATCTCAGACGCCTGGAAGTAGGGCTGCGGGTCCAGAGCCCAGCCGTTGGTCCCCGCGGCCCTGGCGTCGATAAACGGGTTCAAGAAGGACAGGATGGCTGAATACCTCCACGGCCTGTAGTTCAGGAGGCCGATGCCGCTCTCCCGTCTGTCCTTCTCCCGCTGCCTCTCCCTCCTGTGCTGGTCCCGCAGCATCTTCCACTTCCTCCTGCACTCCGGCTCTGATGGAGGAGAGGAAATGATGTCACTGAAGAGTAACCCCGCTTCAGAATAAAGCTTCTGGTCATCACCAAACCATAAATTAAAAACCTCGATTTGATGCATATATGTGTTACCATGGCAACAAAAGTAGAAGTCCTGGGCACCCGGTATTGGGTCTTTTATTGCCCCCTAAAAGATGAAGGTAAACTCCTGCACACTGTCTAAATTACACAAATAAGTAGGCAACATTTCTATGTTTTTTTGTGCAATGGCTTAACTACGGTGCGCCTTAAGGGACAAAATAGCAATTGATTAATCACGATTAATTCCAGACCTGAATAAATCCAGAATAACTGGATCATGCTCACAGCCCTTTTTATTTTAAAAAATGAAACATATTTAAATTTCGGAAAATTACATTATTGATGTACTTTTTAAAAATGGAAATGTGAAATTATTATTATTATTTTATTATTTTTTATTATTTTCCTTTTATTCGTGAAATAACAAAAACAAATAGTGACACAAAGGACAAAACGGGGAGGACAATTTTACAGGGATGAAAGAAAAAGAGAGAAAAAAGAAATGAAAACAAAACCTGGGGGAAAAACAAAGTGGGTACAGTGTGTTTGTTTGGGAAATGTGAAATTAAAAATATACAAATTAAAATATAATTATAATAACGGTTTTCAAAAACCGTTACATCCTCAGGTGGAACCGATGTGCGCAGGACGAGGGTGTCACCAGAAGAAGTCGGACTGTATTTAGGGACGGACCTGCTTTGTTTTGATCTTCTTTAAGAAGGGATTCCGTGAAAACTAGAAGAGTACAATGTTTTAACGCCGTCTCACTTGAAGCCTGATGAGATAAACTCTGTGTTGGTGTTATCACGGAGTGTTTATGAAGCAGCAGAGAACCGGAAACTCTCACCGGGGACACCGACGATCTGCGACACTTGTCTCCACGAGTCGCTCCTCATGTTCAGGTCTCTGTAGGTCAGGCAGCTCGGGTCGTACAGACTCGGGAACCGGGAGACCGCCATGATCAGCTTATACTCCATTTCGGTTCAAACTCCTCAAAGTGTCCGATGGAGGAGAGAACTCTGCGAGAAAATAAGACAACAACAGTGATGTACTTCCGGTTCCGGCGCGTCACTCAACGAACGCGATTGGCGCTGTAAACGAAATCCGAGTACAAAAAAGCTAAATTTAATAATTTATGTGAATTTAAGATATTTTCAGTGGAACAGATTATTTCTATCAGCTCAGAAATTAGAGCAGAAACATTCGGCATAAAAACGGCTTTTTATTTAATCACTTCGGACATTTTATCCAGTCATATTTAGCAGTAGACCTAATTTATATTATTTAATTCTTGCTCATATTTCAACCAATTTTTTAACATCATTATCATAACTCTATTACTTTGTAATTAAATGTTTTTAAATCAAATCACATGTTCCAATAAATGAATTAGAAACACCTAACATTATTGCACATCATTGTTTTGATGATTATATAGTTGTACAGATTGTGAAGCTCATACCACTTTTACTTCTACTGAAATACTTAAACAACAAATAAGACTAAAGATGATGTCATTACTGTGAGCTTGGTGGTGTAGAGAGTGAAACCTAAGACCTAAGAACACAAATAAACATGCTTCAGGATATAGTGATTTAATTAAACAGCTTTTTAATAACCACATATTCACAATATCTAATGATATTTATAAAGCCTGGAACAGAAGGGAACACTGTGCTTATGCATAATAACAGACTCTAAGAGTGTGAGGTGTGACCCCGCTGCATTAGAGAACATTTTCATAACAGTGTTTAAACGAGACACCACAGGACGACTTTAAAGAAACGTGCAAAGTTGCTGCAAAGAGAGACGACTGAACTTGTGATTTTCCCTCCCAGAGAAGTTCACATCTCTGCATCCAGCCAGTAAAACAAACATGGACGTTTCCCTCTCGTTGCAAAGATAATATTGCACATTTTGCTTCAATGACGGATGAACAGTAAAAGCTGCTTTCATGTTGACCAGAGCGGACAGCAGCTGTAGTTCTCTTAAAGTACCTGTAGGGGGCGACATCCAGCAGGGAAACTCAGGCGATCAATACGTTCAAACTATTTTCTCGGAGGACTGCTCATTGATCTCTTCACACATTCAAACAGATCTGTTGATGGACAGAGACTGGAAGAGGCCGACGCCACCGAGCTTCAGAAAAGAAATAAAGAAATGAATAAATGTGAAGTGTGTGTGTATGGATTGATCTCTTTCATTTTCAATGTTTAACTTATTGTCATTTGTATTGTGGACAGCTGAGATTCAGCTCCAACATGATGTGTGTCCGGCTCCGTCGCTACCCGTCGGCCCTCGTCTGCCTTTTTGTTTTTTTATATTTGTGTGTTGGGTTAGGGTCAAAATGGACTTACAGGAAGTAACCTATCTCCGTCTTTCTACAGAAGAAGAAGTGTTGACGCATGCTGCATGGGGAAACCCCTCTTCTGTTTCTCAGACTGTTTACTAACCTAAAAATAAGAAGCCGGAGGTCAAAGGTCAGA
>NC_083623.1:1602603-1607603 GCF_963584025.1 Labrus mixtus
TAGATATTTGCTGCTAAAAATAACCTCCAGGATAATGCACTTTGCAGCTGATACAAGGGGAGATTTAATTGTTTATTAAGCAGAATAATTAGGAGATTTATACACCTTAAAGGAGTCACATATTAGTTTGATTAATCCCCGGAATTGAGGAGCAGAAACAACGACTTCTTCCTGGTTGAGTACAAGAACACAGCTGCATAAAATGACCATGAGTATTCATCATACGGCCCCATCTCAGGCGCCGAGATCTCATGGTTGCATGTCATGAAATTCAGTCAATCATCATAGAAGTCAGTCGGTCGTCACTCGTAGTAAAGCAGTTCATCGTATTTAAAGCTTTCTGAACTCTGAGAGAATTTGACTTCAGGGAGTCAAACCAAACAATTGCTGTCGTGTCGCTCGCTGCCTGAGTCAACAAACACACACACACACACACACACACACACACACACACACACACACACACTCCAGCCGGCGTGCACTACTTCCTTTCTTTCTACCTCTCCAACATCCTAACGCAGCGCTCCTCCATCGCCTCTCCATTTGTTACCAATAAATCAGCCGCAGTCACCTAACGACGGGCAGCTTTTCTTTCTAGCAGTCCGTCACTCTCTTCCTCCTTTTCTCTGACTTCCCTCCTTCAGACGCTCCTTCTCCGCGCTCATTGTTCTGGAATAAGCTCCTTCATTGGAACTCAACTTGTTTTTGTACTGAGTTTATTTATCCACGGGACACGTTGGTGCTGATGCCCAGCGTTCTCTGCACCAACAGGAAACACAGAAACAAAACGACAACCAAACGTTAAACAGCAAAGAACAAATGTTTCATGAACTGTTCAAAGTGACAAAATCTGAGGAGAGTGAAGCCGCGCCGAGACTCTATTCATGACTCTTAGTACGACCTAAGAGCCTCAGGTGAAGTTTTTTTTGTGCTTTTCGGTGCTGCCAGCATCATCAGCAAGCTGTATTAAATCTGCGTGGTGAGGTCGTATTTCACACTTTTAAAATCAGCAGAATGCCTTCAAGTCATCTCCCACCTGAGGTCAAATCCAGTCTCTTTCTCCCACTCTTTATTATATTTTTTGTCGGGCATTGTCACTCTGTCGCTCTGTCAGATGTAGTTGTGTGTGTTGGGTGTGTCGGATCGGGCGGGCGGGCGGGCTAACCAGGGAAACGGGGTTGTGGAAGGAACCTTGAATTGAAAAGTACAAACTATCACGGTCGTGTTTCGTTTTCTTGTGGAGAGTTGGGAGTGAATCAGTAGGGGTTCACACAGGGAGCAAAGAAAGGCCAAACAAGCAACTGCACTTTAGAAAACAAGCTCAAAAACCTGCAACCCGCGACTGACGATATTTGCAAGCGACTTTACAGAAAAACAAGCCCACAGTCGCTTTTAACAAGTGGACCTGGCAACACTGCAGCACAGTCGTCAGGTGGAGTGAAGAGGCAAAGGAGTTCCCGGAGATAAATTCATAGATTCACTCGCGACAGCGCAAGATGATATGTTGTTGTATGTGGTATAAAAGTCTAAAAGTAAAACACATCAACAAACACACATAAGGCCATTGTTCTGAACTGTCTAAACGCAGTGTTTTATTCTGAAAAATAAACAGGATGTTTTAATGTTGTTTCTGTGTCTGACTTCCTGTCCCGCTCGATCTGCTGTGTGCTAAATTGATGCATGCTTCAGAAACAGAAGCCTTGTGTATCTGCTGCAGAGGAGACGCAGCGCAGCCAGAGGAAGCACACACACACACACACACACACACACACACACACACACACACACACACACACACACACACACTGACTAAACTGCAGCAGAGGAGACGGACCGAACACGCATCTGTTTGAATTTAGACTTTAGATTCATGTCGTGCTACTGGAGTCTTTACTTCTGGTAATCAGTGTGTGTGCTCTCTGAACTCAATAACTGAACGTGTGTGTGTGTGTGTGTGTGTGTGTGTGTGTGTGTGCAGGGGGGTCTCATATTGTGGTGACAATCTCTTTCAACAACAGAGGGAAGTGCTTCAGATTGGGGGGGGGGGGGGGGGGGGGGGGCATTGTAGCTGAAATGTTCTGACTGATTGTGTGTATAAAGCCGTTTGCACACTTTCACTCCTGAAAATTTCAAGAAAATGTACCCCCCCCCCCCGAAATCTGTCTTAGTTAATGGTTCAAACATGCACCTCACAGCGGGAGACTGTCCCTGTCGATGGGAGGGTTCAGGGGGGGAGGACATGCCATGCATGTGGTGGAATTTGTCCGTCTTTGTATTCATGCAAATCTTAAATATGCATGTGTGTGTGTGTGTGTGTGTGTGTGTGTGTGTGTGTGTGTGTGTGCATGCATTGAGGTATTATGCGCCTACCCGCATTTGAAATGGTCTTGTGCATATTTTTCCTGTGTGTGTGTGTGTGTGTGTGTGTGTGTGTGTGTGTGTGTGTGTGTGTGTGTGTGTGTGTGTGTGTGACGGGTAGTGACAGGCGTAGGCTCTGCTACAATAAGAGCCTGTGTAGCTGCAGCAGGGGGGCAGGAAGCACGGTGAGGGGCAGTAAGAGGGCAGAGAGGGGCATGAAGTCGGGTCAAACACCCTGGGAGAGAGCAGGCCTGGGAAAACCAGGGAACGGGGGGGGGGGGGAATCATCTACAAATCGACATTCATCATTTTCCCATCTTACTGAAAACATCTGAACAAACACTTCCTGCTCACAAAAGAAGAACTTTATCTTCAACTTCTCAACTGAAGTTTTACCTCTACATCACTGTGTCATTTTCATGTGCTGGGATATTGAATTCTTGTGATTCTTCTGCTTCTCCTTGAGTTTAAAAAACCCTCTATTCCCCTCCCCATGATCAAGATGTAAAATGTGTTTTGGTCAAACGAAAGAGGGAGGCATGAATTGTGACCTTTCTGCTACCAAAAGTGCTTCAATAATGCCTTCTTTTCTGTGACTAACATTGCCATAACATAATATTTTATATATAAAATACATTTCAAGGTCTCTTTGGGGCCCTCTGGTGGCTTCAGAGACCGTTAGTTTGCTCATGCTTTGTTCCCTCTTCAAGGGAACATGACAGTATCATCTGCAAACAGCCGAAACTTTATCTTCTTCTTTCTGCTTTTAGGTTTTTATTTCTTTAGCTGCAAGATGAGCATGTAAATTATACAAAAAGAAGAATTAACAGCCTATGCTTATTTGTGATGCTCATCCTTATAATGGAAAAAGGATGCAAGTAAGATACTTTTCAAACCAAAAGGAAATGATTCAATAACAGCTCATTGCATGTTGGCTTTGAAGATGTTTTATTTGGAATCACACTTCTCGGACACAGAAACAGTTGTTAATTCTTGGGTCATTTTTACACTAACAAACTTTATTAAAAAGGAAGTAATCTCCAGAAAAGGTAAAGGGGTATTAATGGATTTGAAGTGTCTAAAAATTTAAATTCTTGTTGGCGTTTTTTGTTTTGGATTTTGAAAATTTCAAAAAATCTGAGAATCGAAAAAAGACCAAGTACTTTGAGTTGTCTGTTGTATCTTTCATCACAAGAAGTACACTGATTTACACAATTCTTTATCCCCATCCATCCATTATCTTAAATGCTTTTCCCGTTTCGGGTCGCGGGGGGGCTGGAGACGATCCCAGCTGTCATTGGGCTGAGAGGCGGGGTTACACACTGGACTGGTCACCTGTTAATCACAGAGCTGACATATAGAGACAGACAACCAGACACACTCACACCTACAGACAATTTAGAGTCAGCAGTTAACCTAACGAGCATGTGTTTGGACTGTGGGAGGAAGACGGAGTACCAGGAGAGAACCCACACATGCACGAGGAGAACATGCAAACTCCTGACAGACGGGGATTCAAACCAGGAACCTCCTCACAGAGAGACTCCCGACAGACGGGGATTCAAACCAGGAACCTCCTCACAGAGAGACTCCCGACAGACGGGGATTCAAACCAGGAACCTCCTCACAGAGAGACTCCTGTCAGACGGGGATTCAAACCAGGAACCTCCTCACAGAGAGACTCCTGTCAGACGGGGATTCAAACCAGGAACCTCCTCACAGAGAGACTCCCGACAGACGGGGATTCAAACCAGGAACCTCCTCACAGAGAGACTCCTGTCAGACGGGGATTCAAACCAGGAACCTCCTCACAGAGAGACTCCCGACAGACGGGGATTCAAACCAGGAACCTCCTCACAGAGAGACTCCTGTCAGACGGGGATTCAAACCAGGAACCTCCTCACAGAGAGACTCCCGACAGACGGGGATTCAAACCAGGAACCTCCTCACAGAGAGACTCCTGTCAGACGGGGATTCAAACCAGGAACCTCCTCACAGAGAGACTCCTGTCAGACGGGGATTCAAACCAGGAACCTCCTCACAGAGAGACTCCTGACAGACGGGGATTCAAACCAGGAACCTCCTAACAGAGAGACTCCCGACAGACGGGGATTCAAACCAGGAACCTCCTCACAGAGAGACTCCTGTCAGACGGGGATTCAAACCAGGAACCTCCTCACAGAGAGACTCCCGACAGACGGGGATTCAAACCAGGAACCTCCTCACAGAGAGACTCCTGTCAGACGGGGATTCAAACCAGGAACCTCCTCACAGAGAGACTCCCGACAGACGGGGATTCAAACCAGGAACCTCCTCACAGAGAGACTCCTGTCAGACGGGGATTCAAACCAGGAACCTCCTCACAGAGAGACTCCTGTCAGACGGGGATTCAAACCAGGAACCTCCTCACAGAGAGACTCCCGACAGACGGGGATTCAAACCAGGAACCTCCTCACAGAGAGACTCCCGACAGACGGGGATTCAAACCAGGAACCTCCTCTCGATTCAAACCTCGCTGTCCCCTCGCTGTGAGGGGAGTTTGAACATGTGATAACCCTCAGGTACATGAGTGACCTCTTTGTTTTTGAGTCGAGATTCTCGGCCTAAAGAAAGACGGATTAAATGAACATTATTATTTTTTT
>NC_083623.1:1622603-1710103 GCF_963584025.1 Labrus mixtus
TGAAGCGGCCGTGTGAGGAGAGCAGCTCCGCGGAGAGCGACGTGGAGGAGAGCATCGACGTGGGCAGAGAGAGCGTTTATCCCGGGTGAGTGAGTGAGGAGCGACAGGTGTCTCAGGTGTCCTGCTGACGAGATTCAATCCATAAAATCTGTCTAACTATATGAAATATTAATTTAAAACATTCTGTTGGGGCCCTGGGCAAAAATCAATTGGGGGCCCCTCCGACCAGCGTTCACGTCTACCAACGCTTCCTCCTCTTCCTCGTTTGTTTTTTCTCTCCCGTAGACCGATAATTCATCTTCATTTTTCTTTGTTGACTTTCATTAACAAACTTTGGTGGCTGCAAAACTTAGCAGGACAACGAGGATGAGTGCTGTCAGATGGGGCCCCCGTTAGGGAGGTTTCCTAGTGTCGTTGCAAAATGTTCACATTTTGAGCCGTTGCTTTGGTTTAAGTTTGTTAGCCCTCAGTTTCCTGCCTTTTGCCTGTCGACAAGCAGGATGCTTTCAGAAAACCTGAAGGATCAGTTTGTGTGTTTTATTGTTTTTTTGCACAGTAAAAAAAATAAATATGTAAAGAGAATATTCAGTGCGCGAGGAGGCAGAAAACTCACAGAGCTTATTTGAAGCATACACCTAAAACATGATCTAATTAAGATGCACGTTTTAAAATAAATGAATAAACTGAATACAGTAACTATGACAAACAAAAAGCAGAGGATGTGAATATTCTGATTGATTCCATTATTGTGTCATTCATAAACATTCAAGACAGCGTTATTAATACACACAGACCAAAAGCAGACACTTATTTATAATAACCAACATGTTTGTTTGAAACATGTTTGTTTGGTTTCATCTCTTTGTTCTGTCATATGTTTTGTACCGTCTGACATCCAAACTGCTCCATTAATTTTGAAAAAGACCAAGTCCTTTGAGTTTTCTGTTGTATCTTTTTCATAAAAAATAAATCTCTTTGGTTAAAAAAAATCTGAAATTTGGGTCGCAATTTCTTAGTGTGGGGTCCTGAGCCTAGACCAGTTGAGAACCAGTGTCCTCCAGGCTTTAGAGACAAACATGGCCGACTTATAAAACATTGAAATTTCTTGCAAAATATTTTGATGTCTTTTTTTGATTGTTTTGAAATCCCATGTGATCTTTAATTTGCTCATTTAAGTCCCTTCTGTAATGTGTATGTTTCTTTGTCCTGTTTGTTCAAAAATGTAATAAAAAATATATGTATATAAAACATAGAAATGAATAAACGTGTTCCACCCTGTCATCAACAGAGATCCACTACATGTCAGTTTTCTGAGCGTGTGAATGTTAAAAATGTCTCCAGATAACTTTACAAATCATGATTGATTATTTGGTCTCTGTGTTGAGATGGATCCATCAACCGGTCCCTCTCACAGTAAAGAAAACGTTCCCTCAGTCCGGTTCTGAATCTTTGTTTTTTAAAGACTGAGGTTCTGATGCGTGGCTTTCTCTTCTGAATCTTTTCTGGACGTTGGTCTTGTTCTAGTCCTTGAAATCAGTCTTTTTGAAGGTCTCGGTCTCAGACTGGGCGGACTCCAGATTTTGAAATTGGTCTTGATCCCTAAATGACTCGGTCAAGTCCTGCCTTGGTCTTGGTCTAGTCTTGGTCTTGGTCTCGATTCCTAAATATCTTGGTCTTGTCGTGGTCTCGGAGCCCTCTGGTCTTGGTCAGTCTGGTCTTGGTCAGTCTGGTCTTGGTCAGTCTGGTCTTGACTACAAAACTACTTTTGGCCCTTCTCTAGTTTTTTTAAATCTTTGTTCTGGTCTCTGCTGAATCAGAACTACTGAATTGTGTTTTTATAAAATGATCATTTTGCATTTCAGGCACATGACGTCGTCTTTCCCAGGATGTGGATCACCGATGACCACGACCCCGACACAAGTGATGGCGAGGAAGAAACGCAGAGGGGTGAGGTCATTGAAAGCACCACGGATGTTCTGAGAGGTGGTTTTAAGATGTTTTAATCCCGGATGTTCTTCGTTTCTTTGACCCGTTCAGATCATCGAGAAGAGACGCAGAGACAGAATCAACAACAGTCTGTCCGAGTTACGGCGGCTCGTCCCCACCGCCTTCGAGAAGCAGGTGAGACGACCTCTTTGTAACCTGCGACCTCGGATAGAAACCAGGAAGTAGACTGTTCAATAATGGAATCTTCCGCTCAATCTGAACTTCTGTTGTTTCAGGGTTCGGCCAAACTGGAGAAGGCAGAGATTCTGCAGATGACTGTGGATCATCTTAAAGTTCTGCAGGCCTCAGGAGGGAAAGGTAAAGACGACTCTGCTGAACAGGAACAGGAAGTTCACACGTTTAAGACACAAAGCAGAGGGAGACACCTAAACTTAAAGGAGCAGTATGTAACTATCCCCTAGTGGTTAAAATATGTACTGCAGTCTAAATTCTAAACATCATAGAGAGCTGTCTCCCCCCCCCTCCTCTCTAGAGTCCATGCTCACTCAGGTCACCATGTGGTGGACTCTGAAGCTTCAGTGTTTATCCAGCTCTGCATGGGTCTGTAAACCTTTCTGTGTTCTAACCTCTCTCCATTTTTCAAAAGCATCTCCAATATTGATCCTAGTTTGAGCACATTTCTGCTCGTGGAGCTTATTAGAAAGCGAGCGGAAAGCAGAGGCAGTAAACTGCTCGAGTGATGTTTATGGTCTATATTTGGTTTTTGGTCTCGGGTCTGTCTCGGCCTCAGTTAGTGTGGTCACGATTACGACACAAAGATCCTGATCTCAAAGGGTTAATTATACCCGGTTAAAAAAAGTAATAACATTTTTTTTTAAATTCTACCAGAATGTCCTTAATTTATTTCAAAATAAAAGCAGGGTTGAATTCAAACAGCAAGTAAAATATTCTCAGCTTAAGACAGAACAAACTTTCAAAATAAAAGCCTGACAATTTTTTATTTTTAGATGCGAGATCAAATTATTTAAAAAAACATGCAATTACCAACTTGTTTCATTTTGATTCACTGTTGAACTTTAACGATTAACCGCGATCAAAAATTGTAACCCAACTTTATTCATTGGTGTCAGATTATTTCTAACATGATGGTGATGAACGCTGGTCGTAGGGATGTTTAACCTTTCACCCCAACAGACGGTAGAATCACCACTGGCTGAAAGTAAAACGTGAAGCAATGCACAACACTGATTGGTCCCCTTACACTCTGGAGATCCTGCTCAACCCCACAGACCCCGGATCATAGAGACTAAACCAAATCAGGGTTTGTGTCTGTGGAGTTTACACCCAAACTTTATTTTCTGTCACGACGTGCAGGCCGACGATACTGTCTGAGTTCTGTCAGAGATCGCTGTTTGAAGCATGAGGTGTCGTTCAAACCGCCTGTCAATCAACAGTTCAGTGTGTGTGTGTGTGTGTGTGTGTGTGTGTGTGTGTGTGTGTGTGTGTGTGTGTGTGTGTGTGTGTGTGTGACACAGGGAGGTGGTGAGTCCATGGGAAAGCTCAGCGGGGATAAAAGCACCACTTGACCCTGAGCAGCGCTGTTTGCTTTCATAAAGCCGGCGGGGGGACGTAGGGGGGGGGTCAGTCCTAGCTGCGTTCACAGGCCGCCTCTCTCTGCAACGCTTGCAGAACACATTTTTACTTTCTGCTCATAATTCAGCACTTCCGGTGTGACCTTAATGCCCCCCCCCCCTTTATAGTTTTTACAGCGCACTTTTTAGCATCTCATTTTAAATCTCCTTCAGG
Source organism: Labrus mixtus (assembly GCF_963584025.1). Classification (NCBI taxonomy): domain Eukaryota; kingdom Metazoa; phylum Chordata; class Actinopteri; order Labriformes; family Labridae; genus Labrus; species Labrus mixtus. Next base: position 1,626,357 of record NC_083623.1, read on the forward strand.
CTCTGTGGGATGTTCTACTCATCTTTTTTCTCTGATAGCTGCTTTCACACTTTCAAAAAACTCCTTAAAAAAGTCAGCTAGAAGTGTGCAGCACTTGAGTCTTTATATATATATATATGTATATGTATCGTTTTAATATGGGACCTAATGGGGACTGACTCACTTTTGCAGTCAGCCTCAAGTGGACACTCAGGGAACTGCACTTTTTGTTTTTTTCCTTCTGTGTTTGCTTTATTTTTTAACATCATAGGTCATCTGTCTGCAGGTTATTTGGACGCCCACGCTCTGGCTCTGGACTTCCTGTCTCTTGGCTTCAGGGAGTGTATGACAGAGGTTTCCCGCTACCTGAGCGCCGTGGAGGGCCTGGACTCTGGCGACCCGCTACGCTCCCGCCTCCTCTCCCACCTCTCATCCTGCGCCTCGCAACGAGAAGCCGCCGCCCTCACCATGACCTCATCACACCCCCACCTCCAGCAGCCGCCTCACCCTTTCCCTCACCCCTTCCACCACCACCACTGGGCCGCTGCAGTCGCAACTGCGGCTGCGTTTCGACCCGCCGCCGCCGCACCGTACGGACTGAGCGGGCTCTCTGTTTCTCCTGATGCTGGAGGAGGCGGAGCCCCCCTATCACAGCGCTGCGTAGCCTCCTACGCAGACTCCACCTCCTCCTCCCCTCCCTCCTCGTCTCTGATGCTGCCCTGCGCCCCCGCTCCTCTCTCGGCCTCCCTCCTCTCTCTCTCGGCGTCCTTCCCCATCGCCCTCCACTCAGCTTTCCCCCTTCTCCCCGCCTGCTCCTTCACCTCCTCCGCCACCGCCAGTCCTCCCATCTCCTCCTCCTCCTCCTCCTCCTCCTCCTCCTCACACACTCCTCTCAGCAGCAGTAAACCGTACAGGCCGTGGGGGACCGAGGTCGGAGCTTTCTGACACACACTAACTCCTGATATTTTGACAAACTGACACCTTTAACAGCCTGGAAACACGTAAACCAGCACTGAACACATTTCTTATAAACACTTTTTGATCTGGTAACGAGTTAACGTTTGAGCTGCTTGTGACTGTGACAGATTTACAATGTACTTCATCCACTCAACTTTTAACATCTTTATCATTAAACCCCCTGAAAGACTAAAAATCAGAATACCTGCTGAAGAGATTTCTGTTTGTTTTGCACCCCAAACTTTTCCATGTTGCTGCTCCTCCTAACCCTGATAGGAACTTTAGAAGGAAGGAGCCACACAACATTTAGGTTTCAGTCTTTGTCTTGGATTTAATGTGCAACCACCACACATAGAATTTTCTATTTTTACACAGCGGGAAGTTTGACTGCACTTGCTGCCACCGCGTCCCGACCTCATATGAGCAGAAGAAAAAGAATGGATGGATTTCACTGTGCAGCACTTTTAAAAACAAGGGTCAACAAAGTGCTTTAACACGTGCAGACGCAAACATATGAACAAAGAATAAGAACACAAACAATATCTGTAACCTAGGCAACATGCAGCCCTGAAAATATCCTGATCATGTCAGGAGGGCTGCTCCTCACTTCAACATGTTTCCTTAAAGGTGACATATCCTCCTCCTCATTTTAAAAAAAAAGTGTAAATAAGTGTCAGAGCTCCTCTTCAACATGTGTGTGAAGTTTCTTGTTCTAAATCCACTCTGATCCTGTATTTGATCATGTCTATAAACCCCTCTATTTCAGCCCTGCTCAGAACAGGCTGTTTCTGTGTCTGTACCTTTAAATATGTAAATGAGCTGTGTCTGACCACGCCCCCTCTCTGGAAGGGCTTGGGTGTACTCGGTCTTTCTCGCTCCATGTCCTATTGTTTACAGTGAGAAGGCAGACTCAGAGGGCAGAACAAACACCTAGCTGTGGGAGTGTCACCCACCTGGGGGAGGGGCTACTGCCCTTTGTGATGTCATGAAGGGAAAATCTCCAAACGGCCTGTTTGAGCACACATTTTCTGAAAAGTGAGCAGACAGAAGACGGAGAGGATGGACTTTTCTCATCATTGGGGGGTTTGTAGACAGACTAGAGACACATGTTAGAGGAACATGGAGAAGAGGATTTTAGAGAATATGTGACCTGATTTTATAGTAAGGTTATTTTATCTTTTCAGTCCCTACAGATCTCACTGATTGGTCCTTTAAATCATGTTCCACTTGTTTCATCATCGGCTCTGTTGGTGTGACTCGTCACTGAGTGTGTGTGTGTTTCTACAAATAAACATGAAGTAACAACTTGACTGCTGTTGTGAAAAGTTGCAGCTTGTTTTTTTATAGATAGAAGAAGAAATCCTTTATTGATCCTGTGAGGGGAAATTCACTTTTTTGTTGAGACGTGCACCACACACACATGCTGAAATACTGTTATTGCAAATTTTGCACATTTTGAGCCACTGTGTTTTAAAGTTTGTCAGACCTCGGGGGGGCAGTCGTCTTCCTTGCCTGTTGACGAGCAGCACACGTTTACCCACTCCTCCTCTGCCTTCATCCTGCAGTTGATTTACGCTCTAAAAAATCGGTGCTGCAGCCGTTAAATCGTGCAGAGAAGAAGACGGCGTCACTTCCAGCTGAATGGAGGATTAACGAGCTGACAGGCCTGGGAACGGCACCGCAGGCCGTAAATCCACCCCGGTCAGCCGACACGGTTCTCACGCCAGGACGCCGCTTTGAAGTGACCGGCGAGTAAATTAGCTGACATGAAGCGGTCAGAGCCAGCCACACACACACACACACACACACACACACACACAAGACGGTTTGGTTCTTAGTGTCTGTCCTGTGTGTGAGAGAAACTTCTGTTTAACGGCTGTAAAATCACACAAACTTAAGAGTCTTTTATGTGATAAAACGGTTGCTATGACGACCGGATCAAACTGATTTATCTCCCACATTCCTCAACATCTCTTGACTCATGTGTTCAGTTCAGATGCAGCAGGACCAGAAATTATGTCTGTTTTTAATCCATAATGTACAAAGCCTACATTACCCACAATGCAACAGGTTTGTTGATCATTCTCTTACATCAGCTGGTAATGTAGCCGGATGTAGCCTAGCAAGGAGATGAGCTAGCAGCGAGCTTTAGGGGTCTCATAATACTTTTTTATAACTCGCCCCCTACTGAGCTCATACCGCCAATCAACACTGACTCGAGTGACATCACCTGAGGAAAGCGGAGGCAGTAAACTGCGGCTTTTTAGGTCGGGTACAATCACTTCTATCTGAACCACTTCTCTTGCCCGCTTCCATCACTGCAACACCTGTTGACCTGATAACTGCTCTCATATCTGACAAACCGAGGGGCGTCCAAAACGGCCGTGTTTTGGGGGGGTCACCTTAAAAGCGCCTACCTTCTCTGGTCCAAACAAATCCAGAGCATTCAGGAGCAGAATCTAAAGTTAGAAGGAGGACATACTGGCTGCTGCATTGTTGTCAGAGAAGCCAGCACTTCAACATGTTTCCTTAATGATCAGATAGTAAGATACCTTTATCATCTCACTCTCTACACAGCTCACTGATTGGACCTTTAAACCTGCAACAAACTGAAGCAAAGCAAAAGTCGACAACTTTCTTTTTATTTTGTTCGTTTGGTTCCTTTTAAACAGTAACACATCAAAACAGGAAGTCTAACAGGAGCAGGATTCAAACATAAATCAGAGTTTATGAACGTATTAAAGGTTTGAGATGTAAAAAGTCTCTATGTGCGTGCATTAAGGCGACATTAGTGAGACCATTTTGTTGGGACTTAAAATCTCGATCCAGTAACCGTCAGGATCCTGGATGAAGGCCAGGTCCTTCATTTTACCTGAGGGAAGGGAGACATACTCACAGTTAGACAAACATTCAAGCTTTGAGTCCAACAGTGTGTGAAAATGTCCAACATCAGGCTGAACATCAAACACACACATACGTCTGTGTGAGTCAGAGCTCCACCTGCTGGTGAAAAAGTATATAAACTGGTGTTGTAGTCAAGACCTCCATAACCAAGACCAAGACATGCCTGAGACCAGAGTGCTCCGAGACCGAGTCAAGACCAAGACCATAAATATCCCTGAAAAATCCAGAGACACATGAAGGTCTCACCTGAGTCCGGCTTCTTTACAAACGTCACTTTTTGTTCTTCAAACAGTTTACAGGAGGCGTAAACGTTGGGGACAGCGATTCCAATGTGACCTGAAAGGAGACACACGGTCTTTAAAAGAACATTCAAATCAAACAGATAAACTGATAAAAGAAGTTTAAACCATCGTAAACTTCTCACCGAATCCTCGCGGCTCGTTGTTCCCGTTGTGGTACGACAGACTTTCATCGAGCTCTGAGCCCCAGTTACTGACACACGGAGAAAAGATGACCCTCGTTACAAACAGACTTTCTACATTTCATTTATCAGAAGTTTTTATCAACAGAGACGAACATCAGAGAACAAGAACAACACAAACAAGGAGAGAGAGAGGAAGAGACAACAACAGGAAGTACAAACAAACAGCTTTAAGTCTGACTGGACACACAGGTGCTGACAGGAAGTGACCACAGGTGCTGACAGGAAGTGACCTGAGGCAGAGCACAGGTGCTGACAGGAAGTGACCAGAGGCAGAGCACAACATCGTCAGTTGTGCTTGAGAGTTCTAATCAGTATCAAAAACATCCTGAATATCATCATCATTAAGTTAGTAGGTATTCATAAAGAGCTGGGTCTTTAGCTTTTTCTTAAAGACCAGATCAGACTTTCATTGGCAGAGCGTAGTGGGGGGGGGGGAGTGTAGACCTGGATCAGAGAGTTAAAGTAAGGAGGAGATGTTTTTTTTCTGCTCTCTATACGTACTGTGTGAGCTCGATGGTGGCTCTGCGAGAAAACGTCCACGCCGTCCTCTCTTTAATGTCAGCCGGGATGTCTGATTTTTCCTCGTAACCCAGGAAATAAAGAGTGAACCTCATGGAGGGGAAGTCGATCTTCTGCAGCAAACTGGAAAACACATGAGGGGAAGGTTTCCAGAGTCATTGTGTTATATTTTACAGATATCTGACTTTCATGATGTGTATTTGTTGTTGCTCTAAATCGTGTTTCGATGCTTTGGCAGTTTTTTATTCTACTAAACTTTGCAGCTGAAAAAAGGACGTTGAGATTTGAATGATTCAGACAAACAGGTCTTGCAGGTTGAGCGTCAGACTCACGTCATGCCCAGGATTCGAGTGTAGAAGTTGAGAGATTTGGCCGGATCTTTGACCCTCAGCATCGTCTGCTGCATCATGTAATCCTGCACAAACAAAAGAGACAGTGGGGGGGGGGGGATGAAACGTTTGCAGCTTTAACGAGCGTTCAGCCTTTAGCGTGTCGTTTTGGTTTGGTCGTACATTCTGGGTTTCAAACCTCGTCTTTCTCTTCTTCTGTAACTTAAGTTGTGGCATTGTTTGGTTACCACGGAGACATAATGTTCATCTTAACTAAGTGGAAACCTTCAGTGATAAATGAAGACAATGATGAAGTGAAAAATCCTGCAGTTCCTCAAGTGTCCACTAGAGGCTGGCTGTAGAAGCACAGGAAGTCACATACACACCCATTCTAAAAAGATAGTTAAGAGGTAGTAAACAGGAAGTGAACATGTAGTTAACAGGTAGTTACCACGATGTAAACAGGTAGTAAATAGGAAATAATCAAGAAGTAAACAGGAAGTTAACAGGAAGTGATCAGGTAGTAAACAGGAAGTGAACTTTTAGTTAACAGGTAGTAACCAGGAAGTAAACAGGGAGAAAACAGGAAGTGAACAGGGAGTAAACAGGAAGTAAACAGGTAGTAAACAGGAAATAAACAAGAAGTAAACAGGAAGTGATCAGGTAGTAAACAGGAAGTGAACAGGTAATTAACAGGTAGTTACCACGATGTAAACAGGTAGTAAACAGGAAGTGAACAGGGAGTAAACAGGAAGTGAACAGGTGGTAAACAGGAAATAAACAAGAAGTAAACAGGAAGTTAACAGGAAGTGATCAGGTAGTAAACAGGAAGTGAACATGTAGTTAACAGGTAGTTATCACGATGTAAACAGGAAGTGAACAGGTAGTAAATAGGAAATAAACAGGAAGTAAACAGGAAGTGAACAGGTAGTAAATAGGAAATAAACAAGAATTAAACAGGAAGTTAACTGGAAGTGATCAGGTAGTGAACAGGTTGTAAACAGGAAGTGAACATGTAGTTAACAGGAAGTGAACATTTAGTAAACAGGAAGTGAACATTTAGTAAACAGGAAGTGAACATTTACTTAACTGGGAGTAAACAGGAAGTAAACAGGTAGTAAATAGGAAATAAACAAGAAGTAAACAGGAAGTTAACTGGAAGTGATCAGGTAGTTAACAGGAAGTGAACATGTAGTTAACAGGAAGTGAACACTTAGTAAACAGGAAGTGAACATTTAGTAAACAGGAAGTGAACACTTAGTAAACAGGAAGTGAACATTTAGTAAACAGGGAGTAAGCAGGAAGTGAACACTTAGTAAACAGGAAGTGAACACTTGGATTTTTAGTCTTTTGGCTTCAAACGGAGTGATGTAACAGCTGTTTCTGTTTAAAACGCTTCTAACTCTTTTTCAGAGTAACTGCAGACGGCTGCAGGTGAGGCTGTAATGTCTGGTACATAGTGACTGACTGATCAAAGTGTGTCCTCTAGAAGTTGTTGTCTTTGTCCCTGACAGGCTCAGGTAGTGATTCTCAGAGTGTGACATCATGACAGGAAGGATCCCTGCAGAGGAAGATGAACTAGAAACAGCTGAGCCACCAGAGTCTGGGTGATACTTGTTAAACACAAGGTGTCTCCTTCCACAACGTTCCTTACAGAGATGATTTCAGCCTTTACAGGAGTATAAATCCTCCTCTGTGTGGAGCGGTTTAACAGACTCTCTGTACAACATGTTAAAGTGTGTGAACCGACATTCTGCCAACAGGTTAGACTGCATTACAAGCTCACCGCCCCGCCTGCAGCCGGAGCACAGAGACGAGAAAGAGAACTTCAAGAAAAGACACATTCAGAAGATCAGATGTTTCAAAGGTAGACAGTCACCTTTGTGATGGGGTCTCCTTCCTTACAGGCGGCAGACACGGCCTCGTCCGACAGTCCTCTTTTGCCCTCCATGGCTCTGATCACACTGATGAGCAAACACACACAAACACACACACACACACGGGTTCCTCCCTCCGGTGCACACACTCCTTCTGTGCTGCCTTCAGGTGTGGCTCGGAAAATATACAATAACATAGGAATTTTTGTGCGGTTCTCCCTCAGTCAGGTTCTACAAAAAAGTTTAAATGATATATAAAATAGAATAGCATTATCAGAAGAAAAAAAAAAAGAGTAGAAAAGTACAAATAAATAAGTTGTAGTAACAGCTAAGTAAAATAAAATAAACTGTACAGAAGTTATACACTGTATTAAAGCAAAGATATAACACAACAAAATAAGAAAGGGGAACACTGAACAATGAAATGAAAATATAAATATGTTTTCTTGTCTCTACATCTTTTATTGCACCTGAGGTTATTGCACACATATTTTTCACATTATATAAGAATATCATGACTAGAGTTGTCAGGATGTTTAAACTTTGATATAGTTCCAGTAAAAATCAGACGATATCTAAACCCGCTTCAATCAAAAAAGGCATCAAAAATAGAAGTGCTAGACATCCAATGTTGGATCATTTCTTTAAAAAAAACAAAAAACAAAAGAAGTCCGGATGAAAAACTCAGCCGATCTTTTTGTCTGACTCTTCTCCTCTGCTCCTAAATGTTTCACGTTGAGAGTTCAGGCAAAGGAGAGGAAGTCAGAGCTCTTCCAGTTTAGACATTTCTGACTGAACCTGAAGGCAGCAGCAGCAGCAGCAGCAGGGGAGTGATCACAGAGCTGCTGCTGCCTTCAGGTTCAAAAGAAACGCCCAGAGCGCTGATGATGGGACTGTGATCTTTACAGGTTAAATTCCTGGGACACTTCTTCACACGGTGAGTTCACTGCTTCACAAAGCGTGGGAGGAATCAGGATTGGAAATATCTGTCAAGGTTGTGGGAAAACAAGGAACTGGACCTGAAGTGCAGAAGCTAAAAAAAATGATTTATTTAAAATAAAGACCAAAAGTCCACAACAAAAACTTACTACACAGAGACTAAATGGACACAGGGGTAATCAAACACAGGTGAGATTAATGACACAGGTGAAGACAATGAGGGCAATCACACTGGAGGGAAACACACAGAGGAAGGAATGAACATAAGACAAGAAACACTGAGGAGAACTACAAAATAAATACATGAAACACTGAAGACACTGTAGAATGAAAACTTAAGAAACACTAGAACATAGAGGGAAGAATGAGACCTGAAAGATCAAAACCATCTAAACTGTGAAAAACTAAACTAAACATAACAAATCATGACAATATCAAAAACACAGTGAACACCTCTGCTCTTCATTTTTAGGAAAATTACATTTTTATGATAAATAAACCTCCTTTATATTTAAAAACCACCATGTTTGTTACTCTGACATTAAGACAGAGCATGTTGACGTCTTGTCATAAAGCCTGCGGGGAAACAGAGGAGAAGAATGCAGCTGCAGGTCTGAACATGAAGCTCACAGATATGCAGGTGAGGGAGGGAGGGGGAGGGGATGCAGACTGATGCTGACACACCCCGACTCTGGATCAGATTTAATCCCCCTGAGCAGATACAAGCCCCGCCCTGAAAACGTGGATACCAAACACACATGAGGGCTGGAAGGTGACGGCCCCTCTGCACTGATGAGTTTACTGGTGCTTGATTTCTGGGTGAGCCTGCAGACAGGAGAGGAGACACACCTGGACCCGGTGAGCCTCGGGCTTAAATCAGAGCAGCAGTCGGTCTTTGGGAGACCCTCAGAGAGACTCTTATGACCCAAACTGTCTTTGCTGTTTGGTTTCTTTGTCTTTGGATTTACAGCACACACACCGTACACAACTGACTTCAAAGAATCATCAGTATGTCCTCCATCTTTGTCACGGTGTAATGGTGCATTCATGTGGTCTCGGAAGTACGGTAGCTGGGACGTGCAAAGCAAAATTACAAAGTGTTAAACACTTTTACAAAATGTGAGACAAATTTACATTTTGAAAAACTATTTTTACATTTTATGAAACAAAATTACAAAAACAAAAGCACTTACGAAGGACAAAACAAATTTACAAGATGTCAAACACTTTTACAATCGCTGAGACAAATTTACAAGAGGCAGAACACTTTTACCAGTCCCCAAACAAATTTACAAATGACAGAATCTTGACGGAAAGGGAATGTACCGCGACAAAACAAAACAAAATGACCCCTCACTCGATCACTTCCGGGTCACTTCCGACATTTGGTACATTCTCATTTTGTCAAGATTCTGTCGTTTGTAAATTTGTTTTATAAAATGTAAATGGGTTTTTTCCTTAGTATAAGTGTTTTGGTTTTGTAATTTTGTTTTCTAAAAATGTAAAAAGGTTTTTCAAAATGTAAATTTGTCTCACATTTGTAATTTTGTTTTGCACTCATCAGCCACCGTACAAATGAGATCCCTTCTTAAAAGTAACTTTAGTCGTTGTTATCGTGTTTATACTGTTAATGCACGTGTTGTACTATCTTGTAGTTTGTGTTGTTGAATGTATAAACTACATTCACTGCAGCATGTCAAAGTTATTAGTACTTTTCGTGTTAGCTAACCTACTACCTAGCATGCTAGCGAAACTTCTCTGTTCGCATACAGCGCAGAGGGGGTGGGAGACATTGCCATGGTAACAGCAAGCTCAGCCAATCAGAGACGTGGCTGTGACACTCGTGGGTGATGGGTTGTGAAGTTTTTTTCAAAGAGATATTAAAGATATTATGAAGAGATTTCTTCATACCGGGGTAGCTCGAGGTCAGTATATCTTGGATGGTTATTATGTTACAGCCAAAAATCAAATCCACTGTATGAGAGAATGAAGGAGATTTTTACTTCCTGCACCTCACTGTTGAGCTCTATGACCCCAGAGGAGGTTTGTGACCCTGTATAAACCAGCTATCTCAGAATGCTCCGTTTTGGTGTGTGTGTCTCTTTAAATGCAATGACCCCCCCCCGCCCCCCCCAGACTTATGCAGACCACAAACGAAGGACTGGATGGTTTATTTCACATGTTGTGGGTCAGTAGACTCTCAGGTTACACAGATAAATGTTCAGAAACACTGTAGAAGTGGATTTTTAATGATATGTCCCCTTTAAATGTTTTGACTTTTAACCTCATGATTTTGATTGAAAAAAATTCTCAACGAAGCCAAGTTTTAATTTTTTTTTTCAACTGGTGGAAATGGGCTTCCATAGTTTACAATGAAGACCAGAAGAAAACATTTAGTTCATGTGAGTTTATTCAGGATGTCAAACTTCAGTTTCTTCACACATCAAATCAGTAAAGTGTGTTCAATCATTTCATGAACACATTCACTTCATCCACACAATCACTTTGTTTGATCAGAATCTCTACTCACAGAAAACAATGATTTATCTCCTTATTGATTTAATCAGGAGGATTACATTTTTAAAACACCTCAGAGGACATTTTTACATCAGTTTGAATATGAACAACAACATTTATTCTGACTAACTCATTTCTTTAAGTCTGATTTTATAGATTTTCTACAAATGTACAAAGTGATGAGAAGAGAAAATCAGCATGAAAGAAAAGTTTGCTGCTCTCTCTCTCTCTCTCTCTCTCTCTTCAGACTCCTGAATCAGAACAGAAACAACAGAAAATATAAATGTATGAAAACAAATAATCAAACATGGAGAGAGGAGAGAAGTTGATATTTATCACTCAGAGAAATGTCAGTTCAGGTGAACAAAAGTCATCCTGAGCAGTGAAAGAGTCCACGGCTAAACAGACACAGGAAGGAGTGTCACTTAAAGACACTCAAACATTTACAGAACAGACGAGAAGAGGTCAAAGTACCGCCCATGAAGTTTGATTGACAGGTGACCACGATCAGATCTCAGCAACGAGCGTGGATAAAAATCAAGTTGAAGATTTAAAACACAACAAGTTAAACATCTGTCTCGTTAATGACTTCTGTCTATTTCAGTTTACACAACTCAGCAGAGTCTCCAACACACCTGTAAACCCAGAGTCCAGCATGTAGAGGCTGAGTGAATGTGGTCTGGACTCTGTGGAGGAGAGTCATGGTTTCAGAGATGCTGTAGAAGGACAGAATACCTGCTCTGTGATCCAGGTACACTCCTACTCTGGAGGACTGAGGACCTGAGACAAGAGTGCTGACATTGTTGTAATAAAAGTTATAACTGTTGTTGTCACAATCTAACCTCCAAGATTTGTCATTAAATCCAAATATACACTCACTCCCTGCTCTGCTGATATTCTTGTATGTGACTGCTACAGAAACTCGTCCTCTCCTCTCCACCTCCCAGTAACAACGTCCACTCAGACTCTCTTTACTCAGGACCTGATACCATGCAGTGAATCTGTCTGGGTGACTAGAATAAGGATGGGTCTGACTCGTGCGTGTTACTTTTCTGTTCCCATCAGATAATAACAGCTGTGTGTGAGCTGTGTTTGGATCCAGTGTGATGTCACATGAATATTTTAAGAACTCAGCTCTGGTCTTGGGTTCTGGTTCTGACAGTAAAACATCCACTTCAGTCACTGTCTGTGAGATGTTTGTCCATTTCTCTCTCAGGACGTCCTGTAGTTTATCTCTGACTTCTGACACAGCCGCTGTCACGTCCTCAAAGAACCTCAGAGGACGGATCTTGATGCTGGATGAGTGTGTAGATTCACTGAGTGGTGACAGTGAGGGGTAGTCGTGTAGAAACTGGTTGTGGTCCTGTGTGTGTGACAGCTTCTTCATCTCAGCGTCTCTCCTCTTCAGCTCAGTGATCTCCTGCTCCAGCTTCTCCTGAAGCTCTCTGACTCGACTCACTTCAGTTTGCTGCTGGGATCTGACCTGCTGCTTCACATCAGAGCGTCTTTTCTCCATGAGACGGATCAGCTCAGTGAACATCTTCTCACTGTTCCCCACTGTTTTATCAGCGGAGCCATTGATAGCCTTCACCTCCTGTTGGAGCAGCTTCACATCTTTCTCTCTGTCCTGGATTCTCTGCTGGATGTTTTGTCGACTCACCTCCAGCTCTCTCTGCTTCTCGCTCCTTTCTGCTGCAGCTGAGACTGTGTCATGACCTTTGTGTTCATCCATTAAACAGAGATAACAGATAGACTGCTGATCAGTACGACAGAATATCTTCATCACCTCATCATGACGAGAGCAGACGTTCTCCTGGAGCTTCTTGGAGGGCTCCACCAGCTTGTGTTTCTTAAATGGAGGTGCTTCAAAATGAGGCTGGAGGTGTTTCTCACAGTAAGAAGCCAGACACTGCAGACAGGACTTACAGGCTTTCAGTTTCCTCCTGGTGCAGACATCACAGGCCACATCTTCAGATCCAGCATAGCAGTGATCAGCAGGAGCAGCTTTGAGTCCAGTCTTCTTCAGCTCCTCCACTAAATCTGCCAACATGGTGTTTTTCCTCAGGTCAGGCCTCACTGTGAAGGTCTGTCTACACTGAGGGCAGCTGTAGACTGTCTTCTCATCCTCTGTATCCCAGTGGCTTTTAATACATTTCTTACAGTAACTGTGTCCACAGGAAAGAGTCACCGGATGCTTCAGGAGATCCAGACAGATCGAACAAGAGAAGGTTTCCCGGTCCAGCTGAACTCCTTTCTGCGCCATTTCTCCTCTCGGTAACAACAACTGTTTGAGATTCACTTCCTCATAACTGAAAACAAGTTTCACCTCTGATCTACAAAGCATGTGTCTGTGCATGTGACTGTGCAGGTGTTGTTGGTTACACCCATCCTCAAACTGTAGATCTAAAGGGGAGGGAACCATGAAGTATGAGGACAGAGTGCAGCAGGCTGTGTTTGAGAGCAGGAAGAAGAGGGAGGGCTGATAGAACTACGATTCATTCCAGGAAGAGGAGCGGTTTGAGAGAGATACTTGTTTACAACAGAGAACATTTCTCTTTTAAAAACACTTCTCCTTTCAGATTTTAGAAAAGGTGTCACACTCACTTTATTTCAAAATAAAAGCAGGGTTGAATATAAACATCAAGTAAAGTATACTCTCAGTATAAGGAGGTACAAAACTTCTAAATATTGTAGAATGATCGAGGGTCGAGTTACTTTTACCACGTATTCTGAACTAGAGGATCTTAGTGGGAGTGGCCTGCGGTGCTGTGCATTCTGGGAGTTCGTGTCTTTCATCCACATGAGCCAAAAAGACACTTTCTGCCTTTTCACGGCCAAAAAGGCACCAACTTCAAAATGTATTTCACATTTCTACATATATGACCCAATGTCAATACAGATTCATGTTTCAACGGGTGAAGTATCCCTTCAATGAGTTTGGGAGAATCTTCAGCTTTTGACAAACTTTAAGAGATTGCTTGTATAAAGATTTGCATATTTTTGAGAGCCTTAAAATGTCAGAATGACCAAACTTTAATCACTATAGCAAATTAATGAGCTGCCTGGATGAGCGGGTCCTACAACTTGGTCCTAATGCTGCGTTCATGTGCTGTCGGACAAATCGGAAAAACGAGTTCCCGAGTTGTAAAACGCACATGAACACCTGCTCAAGTCAGAACAACAACACGGAAAAGAATGAGGTGCATCTCGTGTTTATAAAAAAAACATAACTTTACTATGAACATCGTAACATTATGTCTGCATTGTATGTTTTGAAATATGGATCAGCATTGTAGATGTCTTTTAAAAATGTTCAGTCTGTAATAATCGTGTCTTTGTTAAATCACATAAAAATATAATCTGCAGAATAAAGAAACTTTTTGAGTCTTTCTGAAAGTGAACATTATGTTTAGATGTTCTTCCTTTATTATCGGGGTATCTGTCATTGTTGAGTTAATTCTCCCTCTGTTGGGTTAAAAACCCCTCCCCCTGTGTCACCCACCTGGGGGAGGGGTTACTGCCCTTTGTGATGTCACAAAGGGACAATCTGCAAACGGCCTGTTTAAGCACACATTTTCTGAGAAGACGGAGAGGATGGACTTTTCTCATGATTGGGGGGTTTGTAGACAGAATAGACAAACATGGTGAATATATATTTTACAGAGTATGTGACCTTTAAAGTGAAATAAAAAGCGGAGAAGAAGTTACTTAAATCTGAGCAGAGAATGAAGATAAACTGCTTCAACACTTTTGCAGTTTATCGTTCATCGTCCACTTTACGAATGCTTCCAGTAGTCAAACGATTCAAATGTTGATTTTATAAAATTAAAAACAAAAAGGATAATAATTAAAAAATTTTTACATGCACACATTATGAAGATACTCAGATCCTCCTCCACAATAACAATAAAAAGATGAAGTGAAGGTTGAGATCTCAGGTGGTGCTGATGGCGTTGGCGGTGGTGTCGTCATCTGCGGGCGGCCTTGCGGCTCTCCAGCAGCAGCACCACCAGGCGGCTCTTGAGCGACGGCAGCTTGTTGCTGTAGTTCTGCTGCAGGACGGACGTCAGCTTCCAGCGGAGACTCTGCAGGCTCAGCAGGGAGCCGCAGTCGGGAACGTTGAGCAGGGTGTGGAAGAAGTCCTGCTACGCTGTGGGGGTTCCTGACGGGCAGAAAAGAACACAGAAGGAAGATCTTAGATGGTGTAAGAGATTGAGATCCAATGGAGATGCAGCTTAACCCTCATGCATCACTATGGACATTTTTGGTCAAATGTTTCCTCTTCATCTGGTCATCATTTTGTCTGTTAGTGCATATGGCACACATTTTTGTTAGAAAGTCTCTCTCTTGACACATTTTGGAATGCACATTTTATTTTTTTTAATAGATCAATAGAACACTGAAACATGTTTACGACCCTCTGAAGTCATTAAGGAAAAAAATGTCCACTTCCAAAAAACTGCTATAAAAATAGAACAGATTGATATTTTTTTTCTACTTTTTTCTGCATAAATCTCTTAAACAACTTCAGCCCTGCTCAAAAATATTGAATAATTATCAGGAATTTAACCCTTTAAATTCCAGAATCATGTAATCAAACTGGCATTTAAAGGGTTAAATTCCTGATAATTATTCAATTTTTGGTAGTTTTGAGTAGGAAAAAAATATCAATCTGTTCTATTTTTATAGCAATTTTTGTAAATTGGACATTTTCGCCCTCCAGTGTCCAAACAGGGAACTACATTTTAAATGTGATGCTACACAAAAACTAACAATACATCAAAGTCAATATTTTGGATAATCTTTGACATATCCAAGACTGATTTTAAAAAAATCCCCCAGTCACCAAATATTTGTTACATGGAAAATAACTAATTTTTTTATTTTTTTTCTTCATAAATAACAACAGTGACATCATGTAATCAAACTGGCATTTAAAGGGTTAAATTCCTGAAAATGATTGAATGTTTGGTAGTTCTGAGCAGGTCTGACATTGTTTAAGAGATTTATGCAGAAAAAAGTAGAAAAAAATATCAATTTGTTGTTGTGCCTCAGCCATGTGTGCTGGACAAAGGACTCAGGCCTGTATCACAATTCTCAAGCCTGACTAGAGTTATTTTGGAGGGAACTAAACAAAGGAGTCTTAGGGTGCGTTCGAATTGTCCCTCCTATCTCCTCTCACTATCCACTTTACCTTAATCCCGGAAGCATTTAAGTGGCGGCCATGATAAGAGCTGTTCGAATTCTCTAAAAGTTAAGGAAAGATGGATCAATGCTTCCTTTATATAGGATACACTGGACCATCCTTTACCAAAGGAGATGAGATATGCCGCCCCACAATTCCTTGCGGCCGCAACATTTAAAGCGAGTCGCACATCCGACCATTCACGAACATTAACGATGATCGTAAAGGGGCTCAGATGATGTTTTATTCAACATATTTAATTCACTTAAGAATGCTTTGTGCAGTTTTACATTTGTATGTTTAAAACATTATGTGTAGGTTATATCTTACATTAATGTAACAATGAATTTCATACAATCATATTTATGTTGATGTTGATTTCTGAGAAGACAGGAAGCTGATGGTTTCACTTTTCTTACTTGTAGCCTGGTAGTCTATATTTATTTTATTTCAATCCCAACCTCGTGGTGATCAGGATTATTTCACCGGTAAGAGGCATAGGGAAAGTTTTTTAGATGCGCTTTTTGTAGTCCATTTTCTGAACATTGTAGTTTCAACACGGCAGACCCACATCATTAACCTCCGCTGGCCCGTTGCATTTAATGATGTCACCTAGTGGAAATGTGGTCGGATTGTCAGAGCAACGAGATCTCCTTTCCCTAAGTCCTTTATGAATTCTCCTAACATCTTTCCTTAACCTCATGATGTTTTCGCAGGGTTAAGGTAAAGAGGATAGTGAAAGGAGATAGGAGGGACAATTCGAACGCACCCTTAGCCCAACAGCAACTAACAAATAGGTGTGAAAAGGGGGGGTGGGGGTGTCTGAATTCTCTATCCTCATTGGAGGAGGCCTGAGGTAAACCCACAGGCAGTTCCAGTCTTTAAAAGCAATCGCCAGGCATTGCTCTGTCTCTTCAAGTGTTGTCTGCCGACACCAGAGGATACCCTCTCCAACAAGATGGACTCCAGCATTCGAGACAAACCCTTCCCTACTCTTGACTTACATAGGTTAAACTCCAGAGCTGATCTCCTAGCTCAGTATAGGTAGCTCTTCACATGCTGAATTCAAGCATCAGAGGATTCAGCTGACTACTTCCACGGCATATTTTTAGGAGTTTTGGGCGCAATCAGATGCTATCAGGTTCGAGCAAAAAGAAGAGTTTCTTTCCTTTGATTTTTCGTAAGACGTCATTGAACGCAACTGGACAGGAGCGCTGAAGGAAGCCCACTGATCCCTGAATCCACAAGGACACATAAAGAACTCGGCTCCTGCAACCAGAAGACCCTATAGAGCAGCGCTCTGGTCGAAGATCTGAATCCCGCTACCCTCCTCCTACATCTGCCACGAAGGAACCCTGCCTGAATCTGATGATTCAACATTCAACAGAGTGACGATCTAACCAGCTTTGCAACGATCACCAGGAGTTACCCCAAGTAAGAGCTTTGGTCTGGGCAGAAATAGTTTCAGAAATAGTTATGTTTCTTTTATAACCACTGATAATTATGCATCATTGTTGACGAGACGTCACATTCTGTTTATTATCTGTTGTAAGCTGCTGCATTTGTTTTATTGTAATGAACTGCTGTGTTCACCTATGTGTGTAATGCTATGCTAGTTTACCTTCAGTCAACGGCTTTCACAATCAGAAAGACCGGTGTACCCGCCGTTGAATCAAAGTCCGGCCACTGGCTTTCTGGTGTTTAAGTAACAGTTACTGAACTCAGCTCAGAGAGCTCAAACTATTTCAAAAGGTAGCCACACGGCTTCCTTTGTTGTCCACCATTTTGTCCCCATGTGACGAAGCCACATGGTGCATTGTCTCTCTCCACCATCTTGTTTTCTCTCTCTCTCTCTCTCTCTCTCTCTCATCTACACACACACACACACACACTTTTACACCTCATTCACAAGGTTTGCTTGATAATGTTTGTTGCTTAGATTATTTTATAATAGTTATTTGTTTGATTAAGTTCATTGATTTTGGATTGATGTTGCTTTGTTTAAATAAATTCTGTTATAATTTAAGAGAGCAGTTGTTTGTGATTACTGGTGTATTTACATTGTGATATAAGCTGGGTGCGAGGGCTTTGTGTACGGATTTCACGCCTTCAATTTATTAAATATAATCATTAATAACATTAGTAATTAAGTAACTAACAGAGACTGATTTTAGTGATATTTTGGTTATTTTTCTCTGATTACAGGGTGGTGCCCCCGAGTTGATCAAACATAGTTTAATTATATTGTTATTAATAATAATTATTAAAGAATATAACCAAAGTTGACTTGATAAAACCCCAACATGATTCTGATGATTAAACATGTCAGTGATTTGAAGATGAATTATAGCTGAGACTCTGAACTGTCCGGACTGGGTTAGGAGTGCTGGGTAAAACAGCACCATGGGGACGAAGCCAAGCTTAAGAAGAGAAGTCTTTGTGACACTGAAAATGTTGGCTTTGGGCTCAAGGTGGTTCGATCGTACAGGATTAGAGATATGACTCAACCAAAACCAGAGTAAATCAGTAAAGTAAATACATTTACTAATTAACTACTTAATTGGCTTAAACAAAGGAAACTTACAGAACATGTTAAGCACACAGTCAAAACTATCAGGGTTGATGGGGCATTCACATGCAGTCAGCCAGCAGAGTTTGCAGCAGGTGAGCTGGCTGCCTTTATCAGCTCTGAAGCCCCGCCCATGCAGGTAACAGATTCAGGAGAGTCAGAGAAGGAGGGGGGCTTCCCCACAAAACCAGGTAGAGAAGGAGAGGGATTTTCTACAATATGTGAACAGCCAAAGTCAGGAGAATCTCCGGAGCAGTCCTCCGTTCTTATCTAGATCAGGGGTGGGCAACTGGCGGCCAACATCAACCTTAAACGTGGCCCTCAGGTTAATTTTTTACACATCAATTATTTGAAAACATGACAAAATCTGCCATGAAATCATGAAAACCAGAAATATGTCCATAATAATATTTGATCACTGGTATATGTTGAGTTAAATTTGAGACATAATCGACTGTAATCGTTTTTGGAAACTACAATTTGGCCCCCTGGCAGTGAGAATTAAATGAATGTGACCCTTGCTGTGACCAAAGTTGCCCATCCCTGATGTAGATATTATCAGGAGTGCTTATGTGAAAACGGCTTTATTGAAACACACTTCAGTTAGGACGCTTTTAAATGTTGAAATGTTTGCTGCAACTCGCCAAAAACACGTTGTTACACTGGTTTTGACCAGGGGCTCTCCTGCTGATGTAGATACCCACACATTACCTGAATGACTTCCCCTTCAGTTCTCAGAAACGCTAAAAGTGAGGTGTCAACACATCTCAGACCCCTAAAACAACATCTGATCTCTGATCTCTCAAACACGACGGACACTCAGAGTTGTATTCAGGAGGTCGAGGAGTTTGACCCTCCATGTTTTTGTTCACTTTTTACTCTCAGACATCATTAAACCTGACTGTTTTTTTTTATTTCAACACCATCTAAAGCAGTGGTGCTCAACTGGTGGGTCGGGACCCAAATGGGTAGCAGAGCCATTTTTATGTGCCTCAAAAAAACCTTGTGATGCACTTTTTAAACATGTTGGTTTTGTTCAGTTTCTTGATTCACCTCCCCCTCCTCTCTAGAGTCGATGCTCACACTGGTCACCATGTGGTGGACACTGAAGCTTCAGTGTTTATCCAGCTCTGCATGGGTCTGTCGGTCACACACACACACACACACACACACGTACCTTCTTATCTTTAATAATATTCTTCATCGTCTTGTTCTCCTTCCTTTTCAACACTTCCAGAATCAGCTGTTTCTTACTGGTTGCACCAAACAAAAGTGGCTCCCACAGGTTTACATCTTCCAGGTCATACACCATATTCTACACACACACACACACACACACACACACACACATTAGAAGGAAGCAGAGATGGATTATATTCTAGCAGTGCATTATGGGTAAATTGTTGGAGACTCACAGCGCAGCCGTTGCTGCAGTCCTGCATGTTGGCGTAGTAGTTGAGGTTGTTCCACACGCTGTCGATGCCCAGGAAGTGGTCGTGGTCAGTAGGGTATCTGTTTCCTGTCAGAGGGTCGATGAAGAAGTTTTCCTGTACGCTGAGGCTCCCTGAGAGTACGAGCACCCAGCAGTGTCTGCGCAGGCCCCGCAGGGGGTCAGGGGGTCGCTGCTCACTCTGCTGCTCACACACACACAGACCAGGTATGAGCTCTCCCTTAAACCTTTGCTTACTCTTCTAATCTTTATTATAACGCTCTCATGGTCTATAGATTTGACTTTTTAATAGTTCAACCTCTCTGTGTTAAATTAAAGCTGCAGCCATAACATCAATGATTTCACAGAAGAAGAATCACTGTACCTCCAGAACTTTCTGTTTCTGAAGCAGCGCCGCTTCAGCGTCCTGTTTCTTCTTCTCTGGCTGCATCAAAAAAAGACTCTTCTGTGGTTTGGGTGTGTACTTGTTGTCCTGTGGCTCCTGCTCTGACGTCACACTCTGCACAACATGACACACTTTGAAAGATTCTGTAAGTCACACTGTGGGCTGTGGATGTTAGTTTATATGGAGCAGTGCCTACCTCCACCTGTTTGTCCAGCAGGGGGCACTCCTGCAGACTCTGGTCCTGCAGACACATCTCTCTGACAGCGTAGCCGCTGACACAGTAGGCATCGTAGTGGGCGCCGAGCAGCAGGCTGCACAGCAGGGAGGCAAACTGAAAACATGTGGCTCTCTGACTCTGCAGCACCGAGGTGGAGGAGAAGAGAGTCCTGGGCTGGGACACAAACACACAACATGTCCAAGAGTTTCTACATGTCTCCAAAAGTACAACAGCTATCTTCAGTTCTGTTTGAATCCAGAGCAGTTTGAAGAGAAAGAGAGAGAGCAGCAGGGATCCATTAAAAACCTAAACTTATGTTTGTGTCTCTACAGACAGACAGGAGCAGAGGAGCTGACACTTCACAACAATGACAACATTAAGTCACGGCTACATTTCACTGTGTGCAGGAGTTTGCAGTATTGGATGCCTCAGACTTTTATTTCCGTTGTTCTCTCATTGATATGTAGCAGCCATTTTCTGGTTATTTGTTGTTTTGCATTTGTTTTTGTTGTTTGTGAACAGCAGGGGGCAGTGGGCACCTTGCCAAGCACATGGGTTGATTAGGAACTCTTTAAATGTTCCAGGTGTGTCACTGTTGGATGATGCACCAGGAAGGGACACAGGTTTTTTTTTACCACATGTTAATGAGACAGGTCAATGGGATGCAGTTGGAAATGTTTTATGTCTAAATTAAATGAAGAAAACATGATATTCCTGACTGGACATTGAACTTATTGCTTGCGTAAGGCCTCACTGGAACGGTGCGTCAGTTTGTTGAGTTCATGTGGTTTGTTTATAATTGTAACTTCATTTGTTTTTGGACAAATAGCCACAAAATATATAATTAGATTTTTACTTGCATGGTATGAAAGGGTCAACCCTTACATCCACCTCAGGCGCTCGTGTGTACAAAGGGTGTGTGTGTGTTATGTATTTGTAGACTATGGGTGTGACTGTATCAGTAAATCTGATTCAATATTTAAGAAAGAAACTGCACATTGTGTTGAATCTGAAACTCTGAGACGAGGGCAGCATGGATCGTCTGTAAGGTCAAAGTGTCTCCAGAAAACATTTCTTATGAATTGTCGCTTTTCAAAAAAAGATTAATTGAGATTGTTTGATCTGTTCTTCAGCGAGAGCCGGAGGTCAGATTGTAACTGTCAGATGATTTCAGGTGTCCAGCCAAGCGTAAGCGTTGTGTCTGGCTGCCGGTCGCCATAGTTACTGTCCTCCCTCGTCTCTGGTGGTTTTTGTAGTCATGAGGTAATCATTGATATTTGAAATCCTAAATAACAAACATGTTTGAGCAGATCAGGGAGGTAAAGATTGGATCTTCATACTGCTGACACTACAAAATAATCTGTGCGGATAGCGTTGAATTGGACCTGAAATCATCCAGGTTATCCTGCAGTCTGAGCTTTAATAAAATAATATTTGATGTTCTAAACAAATTCAGTAAAGAAATGAGCTAAAGAGACCAAACAATGACTTTTTGAAGCAGGCCTAAACTGGTTTATTCCTGCTGTCAAAGTTTCATTATGGGACCTTATGGGGATTTCTTTTGTTTTGGCTGCCAGCCTCAAGTGGACACCTGAGGAACTGCAGTTTGTCTTCTACACAGACTCTTTGGTATGAACAGGATGTGAAGATTAAAGATTCTTTAAGCACACTGTCTTCACCATGGAGTGAAGGTGTTCTGGTGGATCATGTGATCGTCTCTGTGTGAGCGCTCTCTCTCCAGGTCTTCAGGAGGATCCAAAGGGACCAGGGACAGGAAGTCAGACACTAAACTGGCACAGCCATCAGAGAGAGAGAGAGAGAGAGAGAGAGAGAGAGAGCGAGAGAGAGAGACTGACTGACTCTGTGAGGTTCAACAGGAGGGTCTCGTTGGGGGAGTGGACCATGTAGGACTCAGAGAGTCTGACTCCTCCTTCAGAGAGCTGGAGACAGAAGAGAGGGAACATCCACCGTCAGGTTAGAAACATGACCAGTGTGTTTGTGTGTGTGTGTCGCTTCACAGTCTTATAAATATATATAGATATAGATATATATAAAGATATCTTGATAGATATATCAATAAAGTTGAGCTTTGTCTTTTATCTTGAAAGGTGAAACGTAGTTAGCGGAAGTTAAGCTAACGTTAACTAACATAAGCAACAACAAACAGCAATTAATAATAATAATATTATTAATAATGATAATAATAATATTAATAATAATAATAATAATATTAATAAAGACTCACCTTGTCTCAGATTAATTTACCCGCTGTGTTGGCAGGATTTTGACTTTCCTGTTGACTTTAGTGAAACCGAGTGAAACTGAAGTTTGAGTTTGTCTCGCGTGTCCATGGTAACAGCACGTGGTGACGTCATGCCGTGTTGCTTTCATGGGCTGTAGGAAACAATAGAACTAATGAATGGAACCACAAGAAAGACGATAAAAACATCCAGTTAAATAAAAAAAATCCTTTCTATTAAAATACAACAAGACATACTCCTCTATAAGTAAAGGCAAAGAATGGAAACGCTTTCTTTTCTAGAGTGTTTTTTATTTGTGTTTTAGCAGGTTGGGCTTCTTCTTTTACTTCACACACAGAGGTTAGTGATCAGTTTCATATTTACAGTAATAATAAAGGCTCAATATAATAATGATTTTATAGAATATAATCTCATTCAGTCTTAATTCATTACTAAGTGTTGTATAAATGAAAGATGTAACAATTCAAACAACCAAAACAGAACATCTGAAATCAAGTTGATGTCAATAAAAGACAAAACAAAGTCTGAAGTGTCCCTGAAGGCAACTTCCTAACTGTCCATTAAACAGCTCTGCAGTCTTTTATCTGCTTCCTAAACTGTCCAGTTGTGTCGTTGTTAAAGAATCAAAGAATATTAAATCATTTCTCATCTTCTCTTCACACTGTTTCCTGTGCTGCTGTCATTTGAATTTATCCTCAACGAGGTACATTTAAATTTGATTTTAAATTCACATTTTCTTCTGAGAGTCATTTGGTTATTTCTGCATGAAATCTCTAAAAGGTCAAACATGATTCACCTGCTGTAAGATGTGTGATGGGTCCAATCTGAGGTTTTTTTACTGACTCCAGTATTTAAGATCAATCAGATCATTTAAAGCTGCTCTGAAGGTTTCAGAGACTGATGACATGAGAGGTGAACACGAGGTCAAAGGTCAACAGGAGGTCAAAGGTCAACATGAGGACGAGATGGAGCTTTATAAAGTGAAAAATGTCTGCTACACTTTCCTCGACCGACTGAAAGTAAGTTTATATCAGTGCAGTGACAAATCAAAGCTTTAAATAAATACAGAAACAGATTTTTATATTGAAAAGGATTAAATAATCAACAAACAGCTGGATCTTATCAACGCTCTATCTCACTTCACAAAAAGAGGAAAACAAACAAAGTCTTTTCAACATTCGGGCGTTTCCTTCTTCTCCTCGCTCTCCTCCTTCTGGAAGACGTTTCCACCCGACTGCGTCCTCCAGCTCAGTCGAATGTTTTCATGCAGCTCCTCGTCCCTCAGCTTCTGTCGGAGCTGACAAACACAAATCAAAATATTCTCCATCATACGTCTGTTCTTCTTCTCTGGAGACGCCCCCAACCACCTGAAAGGGATACTTCAGCCGTTAAAACATGAATCTGCCTCTGCTGCAGCTGATGCATAACACCCGCCTGTCGGCACGCCGCCGCCACCGCTATATAACGGCTCGTTGAGAGAACCACGAACAACCGATTCGAGCACAAGACCTTCAAAATCCCCTTCATCCATCTCAGTTTAAAGTTGAAACATCATCAGCTTTCTCCAACGAGCCTGTTAGCATAGCTACCAAGCAATATGGCGGTGTGAGGTCCCACCCACTGATCTGTGATTGGTCGGTAGCTTCAGTTGTTGAAAATATGAGGAACTAGCGTTGTAGTTTCACTCCGCTAACCACTGGAAGTTCCTTTACAGACTCAGAAATACAAAGATGAGGGCGGGATGCTCGACCATTCAAAAACACTACCAGGTTTCTAATGATACAAAGATTCATGCTAATGGCTGAAGTATCCCTTTAATTGTTTTTCTCATTAGTGAACAGTTCAACCAAGAGATCTTTTTTTAACATCTTTCTGTTGCATTTGGTGGAACATGACTTTCTGCTTGAGATGGATTTTCTCTCTGTAGAGGTTTGGACATGTAGCTCACTCCCTGCTCTGATAGGGTCAGCCGTTTCTATGACAACCAAGGTCACTTTGTGTCTCCTTCATGTCTGGATTGTTTGGCCGACTGTCTCCATTATCTGAGACATTACGTTCTGGTACATTCACTGTGTCACACGTGTGTTGTTAAGTCAGACTTAAGTCAACATTACCTGTTGAGTGATTCCTCAGAGGAAGACAGAAACAGGTGTTCACATCAGTTTGGGTTTCCTTCAAAAGTAACATCCTCTGAGCACTGAGTCCACAACTTGCAGTCAATTATGGCTTAAATCCATCGCTTAAAACACAAACATCTGAATAATCAGATTGATTCAACCCACCTGCAGTGTAGCAGATGTATGATCTCTCATAGCCACAGGGCCAGTCCTCCCATTTCCAAAAGTTGCCAACGTCTGCGGACACACAAGCCTCCTTTGAAAAGAGGTTATTAGGCTCTGAGAAGCCCAGGTTCCAGTACCTAAACGAGGAGTTACTGCCATCCAACCACTTCCAGGTCTCTCTGGAGAGGCCGATCCAGACTGCCTGTAGAAAAGGGATCAGCTCCTTTATCTTCTGGTTCTCTGCCAGGTTTCTTACACTGGCCAGGTCTGTGTGGTGTTCTCTGCAGTAGCTTTGGGCCTCAGTCCATGACATGTCGGTGGAGATGAGGACAAAGGTCACATTCGACCCTGAAGAGAGACCACAGCTCATAATCAAACATCGGCATGTTAAAATGTCCAACTTTACAGCTGCAGTTCCTCCAGTGTCCACTAGAGTCTGTCTCCTGCAGTGAGTCAGTCCCCATAGAGCTCTATGTTAAAATGTCTAACTTTACAGCTGCAGTTCCTCCAGTGTCCACTAGAGTCTGTCTCCTGCAGTGAGTCAGTCCTCACAGAGCCTCAAAGTGAGGTCCAACAGCTCAAAGGAACGGTAACAAAGGTCAATGTGTGATGTCATAAGGTCAATGTGTGATGTCATAAGGTCAATGTGTGATGTCATAAGGTGGATATTACTTTGGACTCTTCAGCTGAGCTGTCTGAGAGTTTGTTAAAGTGAAATGAGACATTCAAAGATGCAGCAGTGTCCTTCTTTAACATCACTGAGACTACAGGGAGATACTGAGGACAACCTTTAAGAAGTTGAAAATAAATAAAGCCGATGTGTTTCTAAGCTTATTTATCATTTATAAATGTCTCATCTGTGGCATCGCAGCAGACTGACTCAAGGTTATCCGTGCAATGCAAATCGTTCCATAATCCGTCAAAATGCATGGTTGTGCAGTGTTCTCTACTTCCTATGTTGTCAGGTATTCCTCCTAACCACTGTCTGAACTCGGCCTCTCCATTGTCGTAGAAACTCGGGTCTGACAGTGACCAGCTCCAGCTGTCCACGTCGTCGTACAGACCAATCCAGGCTCGCTGAAAGCAACATGAGATTCATTTGACTTTGTTTGCAGCATCATGTTTTGATATATATACAGTATGTTCAAGTCTCAGAGACCTGTGGTTCTCAACTGGTCTCTCCTCAGGACCTACTCTCAGCACTTTAAAGGTCAAACATTCTCCTCCTTTTTAAAAAAAGTCTGAATAAATCTCAGAGCTCCTCAAAACATGTGTGTGAAGTTTCTCAGAACAAACAGCTAGCTGTGGGACTGTCACAGTGTCAGTTGAGAACCACGGGGTCACAGAGCTGCTCTCATTGGTTCTGCTTAAGTGTACTCAGGCCCTTAAATGGAAACACTCACATAAAGTATAAGTTCTGGGTTAGGTTGGAAACATTATCTGCTCACTCTGCACCACTAAAAGTCAATCTGCCACATTTGGCTTAGATCGGCCATGCTCGTCAGGGTGTCCACGTCCTCCATGCTGGTTATGGTGGCCAGGTCTGTGTGTTTGTCTCTGCAGAAGGCCCGGGCTTCATCTCGGGTCTTGTGGTCATAATAAAAAAAGTACCGTCGTTTCACTGACGAACAGACATGTTAATAATATAAATAAAGACTGACTGTATGCTCTGTGATGAACAGACATGTTAATAATATAAATAAAGGGCTGTTGGCATCATCACAACCTGCAGCTGTCCATAAGTCAAGGGTTCTCTCCCCTGGACAAAAACAATAACTAAAGGTAGATAATAATAAGGATGTATATTTAGAATCTACTACAAACACAGGTTTGACTTTAAAGATTTTAAACAAAAACAAAAACTTCAATCCACCAGTCCTCACTCTTGAAACTCCTCCCCTTTCAGGGTGCGGTCACACTGGCCATCCGTACCGTGCCCAAGTACGCTTCAACCCCTACAGTCCACAACGCTGACATCTTCATTATGAAGTGTTCAGTCTGTATCTGACTAACACGACTCAAAGTAAAGACAGGAAGTAGCTGTCGTGTTCTCCGATGTGCGGACACCGGTCCCCTAATGGGGAGGAAGGGGGGGCAATCGTGCTTAACCACGATACGACAACATCGCCAGTGTGGCCGCGCCCTAAATGGGTCTGAAGCGCCCTGTGGGATAAAGCCTGAGACGTTTCTTATTTCAGAGACTCAAAGTGACCGGATCAGATTCATGTGTAGTCTGTGGATCTGTTGGAAAGAAACACATGAAGAAGAAACACTCGTTCACCTGAGGTTCTGATCCTCCTGTAGTCTTCATGAGGCCTCAGGAACTCTCCGAGGAGACTTCACCGTCGCAGCTTCGACTCGTTTGGTGCGTTCCAATGTTTTGTGTTCAAGGTCGTACGCACATCCAAACGCAGCGTTCAGCCTGACTGAGAGCTGAGGTCGTTTTTATTTGTGCTTTAACTGAAAGACAGAGCAGAGGACTGGAAGGGGCTGCAGCTGATTGGAAGGGGCTGCAGCTGATTGGAAGGGGCTGCAGCTGATTGGAAGGGGCTGCAGCTGATTGGAAGGGGCTGCAGCTGATTGGAAGGGGCTGCAGCTGATTGGAAGGGGCTGCAGCTGATTGGAAGGGGCTGCAGCAGACTGGAAGGGGCTGCAGCGGACTGGACGGGGCTGCAGCGGACTGGACGGGGCTGCAGCGGACTGGACAGGGCTGCAGCGGACTGGAAGGGGCTGCAGCTGACTGGAAGGGGCTGCAGCGGACTGGACGGGGCTGCAGCGGACTGGAAGGGGCTGCAGCTGATTGGAAGGGGCTGCAGCTGATATTATTTATTCCATATTCCAGAAACACATGGATGGAATGGATCAGGTGGATAAATGCTTATTCTCCCCTTTCTTATGAAACAATATGAATCTAAAGAGACAGTCTTCTTGTACAGTTATTTATTGTATTCCTTTATTTAACACAGACACATGCAATGAACATGGCTTCATCTGTCAAATGATAACATGCAGGTTTGTAGCCGTGGCGATGTTGCAGTCCCTGCTCGGCTTTTAGGATTTGAACAGAATGATTAGACTTAAAGAGAAAGAGTTATACTTTACAAATACAGAAACATGATCACCTCGTTACAGTTAAGAGACTGAACGAGACCAAACAGGAAGTCGTTTTAAAGTACCACTGGCGAAAAGAAAACTTACAGAAACTCTTTTATTCCCACTGCAATACACATTTTAAACAAGGCTAGATAAGCAATGTTTTTAAAATGCTGTGCATGTGTTTTTACCTGTTTAAGGTACTTTTAGCTATTTATGACCTCATGTGAGTGTTAGTGTGAATGTTTCTATGTTTTCATGTTGAGCCTCAACAAAAGGTCATTTTCTGTCACAATGTGATAGACAATAAAGTTTTTGGAATCTTTGAATCTTTGAATCAGTAAAGTGAGGATTATAAGAGGAAACAGACGTGCTTCAGGTTTCAGCCTCTGTACCAATGAAATACAAGAACTCTTTTGTACCGTATGATAAACATGGGAACGATCCATTGACCAATGACAAACATCTTCCACTAGTCTACAGCTCGTCTTTTGGTTTTGTAATCATCCTCGTCTTCTTCTCCTCTTTGTGGAACACCTTCCCGTCCGCCTGCTTCCTCCAGCTCAGTTTGACGTCCTCTTCTTTCAGCCCCTGATCCTTCAGCTTCTGTTTGAGCTGCACATACAGAAACAGGAAACAGAGAAACTGAGGATACAATTACAAAATAAAACAGGAAATCAAAACCAAGCAACAACAACAGGAAATACACAAAGCAAACTAAGAGTCAATCATGACAGTGTGCGACTGAGACAGTGTGCAGGAGTTTTGATACTGAATGTTGCCTTGGACTTCTATATTTGTTGCCATGGTAACAAAGAGGCATCGGTAAAGTAAAATCATTTCTAGTTTCATGTGGAAGTTTCAAATTCTGGTATGGTGAAATTGACTGGGAGTGAAAGCTGCTCTGGTGTTTCCCTCTGCTACACAGCTGTTATATTTATTCAGTTATAACATCTGTATCATGATGGACGGGCGTGTACCTGCTTCAACATGGCGTCCATCACTGCAGCATCATTCAGATCCAGAGAGGAGCTTCTCTTCACCAGCCTCACTTTGACCACTCGTTGTGAAACTGAAGCGTCTTTGAGAAGCAGACAGACGGGATCATTCATGATGAACTAAAGACAAACACTTACACTTTCTTCACATCTACTCTGTGACAGTTGTTTGTGTTTCAAAGATTTCCTCGGTTCACGGCTACAGATGTGTGTGTGTGTGTGTGTGTGTATGTGTGTGTGTGTGTGTGTGTGTGTGTGTGTGTGTGTGTGTGTGTGTGTGTGTGTGTGTGTGTGTGTGTGTGGAGCGCCTCTGACCTTTAATGATGGTGTCGTGTTCAGAAGAAGCTGTCATTGGTGCAGGATCGCCTCATGGAAGAAACCGGAGATGAAGTTGGAGTCACAATATTTTTATTACAAATTAAACACTTTATTCAATAAATTAATTATTATTCTATTTATTCAAAGAAATTATTTGTGAGGAGTAGTTGGGCGGCGCCATAGCGCCCTCTATTGACCAGCCACCACTGACTAAATCCACAATGTAACGTTAGGGAATGATAGCTCACCTCTGTAGCAGATGGATGCTCTCTTGTAGTGACAGGGCCAGTCCTCCCATCTGCCAGAGTCTTTGAAATAAGCGGCCACACATGTCTCTGTTTCATAGTTGTTATTGGGTTCATTCTTTTTCCAGTACCTAAACGAAGAATTACGTCCATCCGTCCACTTCCAGGTCTCTCTGGAGAGGCCGATCCAAACCGTAAGTCCTGAGATCAGCTCCTTTATCTTCTGGTTCTCGTCCAGGTTTCTCACACTGGCCAGGTCTTTGTGGTGTTCTCTGCAGTAGATCTGGGCATCAGTCCATGACATGGAGGTGGAGATGAGGACAAAGGTCACATTCGACCCTGAAGAGAGACCACAGTGTTGTACCAAACTGAATCCAGGAAGTATCTGTGCCTCTTTGACAGTTTAAAACTCTGTGTGTATTAAATGTTCATAACGTTTAAATAATACATTCTTTATCATTTGATTCTGTGTATTCTTATCACATTAAACCTGGAACAACGGCACATCCTCCTCGTCTCTGCTGACCGAGTCCGTGTTGGTGATAAAGTTTGGTGAACTTTGACCTGCATGTCTCAACAGTTTCTATGTAAAGCAGCGTAATGATCAACATCTATCTGCTTTGAATAAGGTTCCAGTGAAAACAACAGAGAGATGGAGGAGAACAAGAGTTCACTGTCATGTTTCATATTCTCACCTGTGACATCACTGCAGACTGGCTTGTAAAGTCTCCCACATGGTTCATCGTGCCAGAGTCCATCACCATACATCTGTCCGCAGTGCTCTGCACTGTGCACATTGTTGGGTTCTCCAGATGACCAGTGTCTGAACGTACTCTCTCCAGGTTTGTAGAAACTTCTGTCCGACAGTGACCACCTCCAGCTCTCCACGTCGTCGTACAAACCTATCCACGCCCGCTGAGAGAAGTGGAAGAAATGTTCAGACCTTTTTCTTTTTGCAAACTTTAGAACCAGCCTGTATGGATAGAATTTGGCGTCCCTTTTAACTACGATGGACATCATTTATTTGACATTTAGATTTGATACTTTGGCTCATGTCCCCTCTGTTAACATTGAGGAGGAGGAGCTTGTCTCCTTTACTGCAGCCTGTCACTAGAGGGAGCTCCAATCTTTTGGCTTTACTTTCGGGAAGCTGTCACATTGTCCATCTTTTTATACAGTCTATGGTGGGCAGACTCCAGGGTCTATCTCAAACCGCTCCCTACACCCTGCCTCTCTGCCTCTGTCACACCGAGGGCCGTCCTGAACCTCAGAGTTTGGACTGAACCCGGGCTGCTAAGGCTCTTCTTTCTCCACTGACATCAACTCCCCTTCGTCACCTCCTCCACACGAAGCTAAAAAAAATAAGGAAAATGTCCAGATTGAGTGTTTTTTATGCCTAGTTCGGGTCCGTGTCCGTTAAGGACCTTCTTTAAGGCTGGCAGCGCCCACAAGACGCTCGATGTGTTATGAAAGTTAACTTCTGCTTCCCTCCATCGTTGCTTTACATAGTTCTGTGTGAAAGGGGCCAGAGTGTTTACATTAGGGGTCTCTCTTGAGAAGTTTGTCCTTAAAACCCACCTACACAGTTTAAGGTTTCTCATCATTTGTTCTTAGCTAAGAATCTACAAACACACTCATACACACATCTGAGTGCTGAAATGTCAGATTCTGTGTTTCTTAATCGGCGTCCAGTGCTCGATCGTTTGAAGACTTTTATTTGGACATACCCGACGTCTCTGGACTCCCCGTATCATCCTGTGGGACTTCTGTGGGAGTGGCATGCACACAAACCCCTGCAGTCTCACGCCCTTATACGGGAACAATATGTGCTTTTTCATGTTAATTAGGAAAAACATGCTCAAGCCTCCAGTTTATGAGTTCATGTCATTCATCAGTTTGAGAACACAGTTTGTTCAAGCACACGTCATGAATCCCACATCGTACACATGCATCATTTGAGACAAATCTGAAGAAGATATTTGTGAATGACGCCCAATAAGAGTAGAACGAGTTCTTGAATGTGTCTAAAAATAAAAAAGGAACCAAAGTGCCTGACTGACCTCTTTCCATAAAGTTGCTTTGAAATGAAGAAAGCATGAAGAGTTGACTCACATGGCTGTATTCTGAGTAGACCATTCTGCTTGAATCTGCCTCTGTGTTCAGCAGCTCCACGTCCTCCATGTTGTCGATGGAGGCCAGGTCGGTGTATCTGTCTCTGCAGTAGCTCAGAGCTTCAGTCATGTTCTTTGCCTCATACACAAAATGATACTGACGTCCAGCATGTGTATAAAGGGC
Organism: Labrus mixtus; assembly: GCF_963584025.1. NCBI lineage: Eukaryota > Metazoa > Chordata > Actinopteri > Labriformes > Labridae > Labrus > Labrus mixtus. Next base: position 1,658,160 of record NC_083623.1, read on the forward strand.
ACACAGTCCTGCAGGGATGGAAAGACATAGAGATGAACAATCAGAATCAGATTTATTGTCCAGGTATGCTCACACACACACACAAGGAATTTAACTTCAGTGAACTGTGCTCTCTTATGTACAGGTACAACATTAAATATCAACAATAAACAGAATAAGAAAAGATTAATATTTACATAAACATGAAACAGTTCAGTGGTGAATAGTGTAAAAGATGCTGAAGTAACATGATGAGTAAAATGCAGTTATGTGACAGATGAGTCAATTAAGATGTCAATTACAGGGGCGCGCTGGTGGCGCAATGGTCAGGGCGCGCGCCCCATGTATCGAGGCTGTAATCTCAAGCGGGCGGCCCGGGCTCACATCCCGCCCGTGGCCTCCCTCCCACATGCTGCTCCCCACTCCCTCTCTCTCTCTCCCTGGTTTCTGATTCTATCCACTGTACTGTCTCTCCATTAAAGGCACAAAAAGCCCAAAAATAAATCTTTAAAAAAAAAGATGTCAATTACAGTATTTACATAATAAGTGTGTGTTTATTGATCATTTAAATTAAATAATATATATATACAGATATGTATATTCACAGTGACAGTTGGTTTAGAGTCATTTCACAGCAGCAGGTCTGACACTCTGTGACTGTTTAGCGTTCATCAGAGTGACAGCCTGGGGGAAGAAACTGTTCTTATGACGGCTTGTTTTTGCGTACAGTGTTCTGTAACACAATATAATAAAAGTATAATAATATAATAAGAGGACATCGTCAAGTACTCGTCTTTTATTATCTCATAATGCTGTCACCAGCGTTAACGTCAGAAACATTGTATGAATGAATGAATCTATTTTTAAAGATGAAGTTGGTCTTGCCTGATACAGCGATGATGCTTAGAAGAACTTGATCCATCGTCTCGTGTTCTCCTCTCCGTCCGTCTGACTGTTCAGACCAAGTGACTCTCTGGGTGAAACATTCACTTCTTTTACGACTCTTCTGCAAACACACGGGGCCGTTATGGTCAACTCATTTGCATATGACTTCATGCTGTTGGCGTTGACTGCCCTGAATGTTCCTTTTATATTTCTATTCTTATTTTTTTACAAATGTTTAGACAAAAGAATCCACCTTTCATGACAGCCCCATGAAATACCATTTTATCTCTGTCATTTAAACTCTTTATATGTGATGTTTTGATCCAGCAGATGTCGCCCTTGAGCACCAGCATGAAACCAAAACAACTCGCGCTGCATTGTTGTGTTAGCATGCTAATGCTAGCGATCTTTATTCTGCTCGTATCTTCACACTGCATGTAAATTTACCTGAAATGAGCGTGATCTAGAAACACAGTTAAGCAGTGAGTACAGTATGTTATTCTTCTTTTCTCTAGTCCCTCAATTAAACAACTTTTATACACAAGGGGAGGAGTCAGCCGGCCGTACGGGCGATGTAAACAAAGTGAAGATAGGACTCTGAAAACTCTGAAAACATCACAGACAGTGGGACTCGGGTGTTACACCCATTGTAGACAGTCATGACTCACAGAGTTATTTTCAGAGGATAAACTTGATTTACACCTTGCTTGAAATGAGTCCAGTGTTGACGACCTCGTTCAAAAGGTGACTTTACATTTCCCACAGAAGTAAATGAAACATAAATCCATTGTGGTTTTCTCAGTTTTCAGTTTAGTTTGACTCTTTTTTTAACTTCAGTGTCGATAACGGATGTCACAAACCACTTCCTCTCATCCTCTCCAGCCACCTCTTTTATTTCCTACATGCTCAAATGAATGCATTTGAAACAAATACAGGTAATACAATGATAATTTACACCAATCAAGAATACATCTTATCAACTTTTTAACTATTCACACATCTATTTGATGTTCATATGTGTGTAGAAACTCTACAAGAACTCTGAGAAAGTATCCACAAAATGCACAAAACACAACGAGAGAATAATGATGATTAAATTAAAGATACATGTAAGAGCTGCAGGGGGAGGAGTCACATTCATTGGTCTATCAAGATTAGTGACATGAGCTGTAACTATCCTGTTGTCTCTCTCTTGTTTGGTTTGTTGACGGTGGCGTACAGGCTGCTGGGGTCAACAGAGGCTTCAGTGTCAGAGGAGGGGACTCTCACAGTGCTGTACGTCACACCTTCACCTTCAGCATCTCCATCAGCCTTCAAAACAAAGAAAGTCCACCAAAGGGATCATTTTTTATCTTGTTGATCATCTTGTCTGACAGGAGAATTATTTCTGTGGAAACTAGTTATCTTGCATCCTGTTATCTCGTGTTGCAAATGAACACAAGATAACATCTGGCATCAAAGTTTCCCAGCAGTCTCAGCTGCACTTTGTGTTCAGAGCTAATTAGCTTACTATATGTGAATTAGGACAGAGTTTTATTTTGAGTGTGCTTTAATAGCATGCTACAGGATGTTGTGTAAAGTCTAGTTATGGTGTAACCAATCACTGAGCTTACCTGAGCTCTACTGTTGCCCTTCTTGGTGTAGCTGATGGAGGCGTAGGCAACAACATCTTCATGCTCCGCCTACACAGCGAAGACAACACACAGTAATGACCGTGTCACCCCAAAAAATCCTAATCTATGATTGGCTATTTTCCCTGTCAGAGGCGGGACTAATGTTAAAAATATGTTTAAATGTCTGTTAAACATTTGATCATTAAGGTTATAACTCACAATGTTTTTGTCCGTCTGTGTTTTGTTCCCTGAAAAGTCAAAAGAGAGAAGACAGTGAATTACAGGTTTATGAAAGTGACTGCATGCATAACAGTTGTATCTGTAAACGCTCTCACCTTTAGTTCTCTTCCGTCTCATGAATGCCACAACAACTATTAAGATGATTAAGAAGGCTGCTAAACCAGCGGCCACAATCACATATGGCAACCAATCTGAAAGGATAAAAACATTGAAGTATTTTTGAAGTGTAGCTTACATGTGAAAAGTTACATTTTTATAGAAGTCTCTGTAACAAGCAGTGGTTTGCTAGTTTCTATCATAGACTGTAAATATTAATGGACAAAGCCTGAGTGACGTCAGCCGTCTGTTCCTGCAGGGGGCTCTAGAGGCTCATCAGCAGCAGCCGCCATGTTGGAAATGCTGTCTCAGTCTAACTTTCAGTCAACCTAACGACAGGCTGAGAGCTGGAGCTGAGGCGGGTTTTAAACCTCTTGATGAAACATTACATCACGCCCACCTGTCAATCAGGTCAGCTACGCCCCTAACTATGGATAACGCATATCTTTCATAAAATCAAAACAGAGTCGTCTTAAAACAATTCAGTGTTTTCCAGTGATGACAATAACTAATCAGACATATTTTAGTTTTCTTGTCTGTAAACATGTTGATTTCTGCTGTAAAAACTGCTGTTTTTGCCTGTTTATGTGACTTCAGGTGTTCCTGGGGCCAGCCTCAAGCGGACTCTTGAGGAAATGCAGGATTTTGCACTTCCGCATTGACTGGAGGTTGCTGCTTGGTTTCTATAGACTCAAATATATTCCACTCATACTGTCTGTGGATTAAAGACGATTATCCAGATGTTTCACATGTTAGACTTCACAATGAGAAAGAAAGTCTTAAAGAAAACTTATTTTTTTTACCTGGTTTGTCATCCTCTTTCATTTCATCTCCTTCTGTTGATGTGCTTCCTTTTGTGTCTTTTGAATGTGATATAAATAAACAAAGCAGAAGACATGATGATAAAACAGAGTTCAGCACTTTAACTACATAATTAATCAAGTAAAACCAGACATACCTGTTTTCTCACAGGAGGACTTGGAGAAGGCATTACACAGCAGTGTTTGTCCACTCTTATTGTCTGTTACTTTACAATACAGCAACTCATTAAAGTTTGACTTCTGAACAACATGAAGACTTTTAAATGACACAGTAGCTGTACAGATTAACTGTTGGTGTTGTGATATATCTGTCTCATCACCCTTATAATACCACTGCACTGTGTGGGCACAGTCTCCATATCTGAACACAGAGCAGTAAAACCTGAAGGCATCGTCCGAGGTATCTGGTGAAGATATTGTGAGAGAGAGAACACAAGAGTAAATTTAACTTCCACACTTTTTTATAGACTTATTCCAATGTTTCAGGATAATGTTTCAACAAGAGAATCTGAGATGAAAATATTCAAATCAACACTTACTGTTAATAACATTCAGCAACACACGAGCTTCTGAAACTTGTTCTCCTGATCTGATCTGTCTGCAGGTGTAACGACCAACATCTTCACGTGTGACACTTTTAATAACCAGAGAACAATCCTCTGCAACATTTAGCCTCTTAGCTTTAGCTTTCTCATTTTTATTTATATTCCCGAGTGTAACCAGCTCTACTGCTGTGCTCCCACTAGCACGACTGAAAAGCCAAGAAGTACTGTCACATTTCTGCTGATCTTTAATCACATTTCCACATGGCAAAGTGACATCATGTCCAAGTCTGACTGTGAGGGAGGCGGTATCATCTCCAGTTACAGCTGAAGAAGATCAAAGAGAAATATTTTTTAAAAATCAATAAATAGTCATTTCTTTGTTAATTGTTAATAGTTTTGTAAGAAGAAGCAAAAAGAGAGAGCAAACTTAAGTATCTGACTGAAATCAATGTCATCCATTAAAATAGGTTAAAGACATCTGCAGTGTATCTTATTGGTGGATGTGTTTTTTTTAGTAAATTCTTACCTGTAAACAGAAGCATCAGTATCACAGATAAAGACATTTTAATCCTTCTGAAGTGACGGATCTCGCTTCGTGCTCTCTCTCGTTCTCACACCCTTTACTCTCAAACACTCTAAATAGAGAGTTATAGCTTTAACTTCTCTTTTTTTACTTCCTCTGAGCAACTTCAGTCTTTTTTTTCCCCTCATCTTGTTATTCTCTCTTGAACTCTGGAAAACAGGGCAGCTGTGACTCGGCCTGATCGTACGTCAAATATCAACAAGAAAACCCTTAAAGGACAAAATGTAAGAGTCTTCACAGTGTAATAAACATAAAAATCATTGCCCAACACGGATGTGAAGCCCCTGGCTCATGGCGCTGTATGCTGACCAATGGGAGGGGTGATATCTTCAGCGGTTTGAGAAACGTTTGTTCCTCATTGTGACTCGTTTTTTTTTCTTTTTGAGAACTCATGAGAAAAGGTTTCAGAGTTGGTACAGTGTTGGTACATGAGCTATGTCCCATTTAAAGGGTTGCATCCTTCTGAGGGCGCATTTGGGATGACACAATCCGATGGTGGAGGCTGTGACCACATTACCCCTGGCCACCACAACCTCCACTGGCTCCCGTTTCCCCAACAAATGGAGTTCAAAGTCCTTCTCCTGACCTTCAAACAACCTGGGACATTGTTTTAATTTTTGTGTTTCCTCAGCTTGTTTTTGTCTGAATGTAAATCTGTAAAGTGTCTTTAAGTGTTTTGAAAAGCGCTACATAAATATAATGTAGTATTATCAGCATTATTATTATCTCTGACTGTTGTTACAATTTGTACTGCACCTTTGACTTCTCTTCAACACAGGAGATCAGAGCTTCTTGGGCTGCAGGAAAAATGTGCTCATAACGGCATTTCAGGTCTCCATCCAGCAGGTGGTAGCAGAGAGTCTTGAGTCTTAAACCTGACCACTCCCCTCCTTCATCATGCATTGATGCTTTGAGCTGGTTAAAGCTCCTGTGAGGAGTTTCTCTTGGATCTGGAGTCCACCCGGTCTGAGGCCGAGACAAGACCGGGTAAAAATGCTTTAGATTCAGAGACGATAGCGAGACCTTCAAAAAGTGGTCTGATACGAGACAGGTCTTGAGACTAAGACCGATTTCGATCACTGCAACACTGCTAACATATCCACAAAAGTCTCCAAGGTGAATGAAAACATGAAAATAATAATAATAATGATAATAATCTAAAAACAAGTTACAAAGTGCTTTACAAGGACAGCAAATATAAAAACATTCAGGTCATAGAATAATGAATCACTTTTAAAAGAACTGTAAAATACATACAATTCTTTTAAAGGAATTCTAAAAAGTGAAAATAGTAACAATTTAAAATCAACAAAAAAAGCAGGATCCTGAGGCCAAACAAAACACAAAAATCACTTTACAATAACAAACTCATAACGTGGTTTAAAACATGCATACACCCTAAATATAGAGTTTCTTTATAAATGATCAATAATGGATCCAAATGACCCAACAGTTATTTATCTTACACATTAACACATCCTGAGGGAACAAGTTAAGATACTAGTCTTTTGGGAACAACTATCTTGTGGGCATAAATCAATCATTTTGTAGATACAAGGTTTTATCTTTGGCACACATGATATTCATCTTTCAGTCACAGGTTTCTTTTTTATTAAGATTTATTTTTTGAGCTTTTAGCCTTCATTTGATAGGACAGTGGATAGAGTAGGAACTTGTGGAGAGAGAGTGGAGAAGACATGCAGGAAAGGAGCCGCAGGTCAGACTTGAACCTGGACTAAAGCCTCCGTACATGGGGCACGACCTAACCGCTAGGCCACCATCTCCCCATAAGTTGTTTTTTTGTCAGACAAGATATTCATATTTTGGGAACAAGTTATTATCCCTCCCCTGTGACCTTTCACCCCCAAGCTTAAAATGTCAGGAGTTCATATCTGAAAGGAGCCTTCAGCTAGCGCTCCTGCTTGGCCTCAGCATGTTAGCTTTGTTATTTTGGTTAGCATGCTACATGAAGCATTTAGCTCGATATAAATGAACAGTTGTGTGTCCAATCAGAGCGCTTACCTTGGCTATGCTGTGACATTTCTTGGTGTAGCTGACGGAGGCGTAAGCCACACCTTCTTCAGGATCCTCCTACGCAGTGAACACAACACACATTAATGATGAATCAGAAAGAAGGGAGAATTTTAGCTTTGTTGTGTTATTCCACTTTTCTTTTCTCTGTTGGGGAAGTTAGACACTGCTTGTAGATTTAAAAAATGTAACTGTCTCATTATGTTACAAGTATGATTAAAAAAGAAAAGTGGGTGTAAAGGCCTTTGCACAGAGGCCATTTTTTTCAGATCCATTAAAAAAACTTTACTCACAGACACCTTGCACACTGAGTCCGCTGTGTTTATTTTCCATTAATTTGCATATCAGACAAAATGTCTCGTGCTCATCATGCAGAGGGATCAACCTGATAACTTCATTTATTGGCTCTTTCACTAAATGTATAAAAAGGAGAGTTTTGACCTGTTGAAAAGGAGCTCCAGGTGTATTTCAGGATTACAGTGGTCCAGATTGATATGCTGCTCTCTAGAACCTCTCATTAAAGAGGACATATGATCCCCCTCCTCCACCTGTTCAAACAGTCCCCTCCTCCACCTTTTCAAACAGTCCCCTCCTCCACCTTTTCAAACAGTCCCCTCCTCCACCTGTTCAAACAGTCTCCTCTTCCACCTTTTCAAACAGTCCCCTCCTCCACCTTTTCAAACAGTCCCCTCCTCCACCTTTTCAAACAGTCCCCCTCCTCCACCTTTTCTAACAGTCCCCTCCTCCACCTTTTCAAACAGTCTCCTCCTCCACCTTTTCAAACAGTCCCCCTCCTCCACCTTTTCAAACAGTCCCCCTCCTCCACCTTTTCAAACAGTCCCCCTCCTCCACCTTTACAAACAGTCCCCCTCCTCCACCTTTTCTAACAGTCCCCTCCTCCACCTTTTCAAACAGTCCTCCTCCTCCACCTTTTCAAACAGTCCCCTCCTCCACCTTTTCAAACAGTCCCCCTCCTCCACCTTTTCAAACAGTCCCCTCCTCCACCTTTTCAAACAGTCCCCTCCTCCACCTTTACAAACAGTCCCCTCCTCCACCTTTTCAAACAGTCCCCTCCTCCACCTTTTCAAACAGTCCCCTCCTCCACCTTTTCAAACAGTCCCCTCCTCCACCTTTTCAAACAGTCCCCCTCCTCCACCTTTTCAAACAGTCCCCTCCTCCACCTTTTCAAACAGTCCCCCTCCTCCACCTTTTCAAACAGTCCCCTCCTCCACCTTTTCAAACAGTCCCCCTGTGGTCTAAATGAAACATCTGTGCTGTGCTTTGGTCAAAATATAACATGAATCAAGCACCAGAGGAGGTTTGTGACCCTGTATAAACCAGCTCTCTCAGAACGCTCCGTTTTGGTGTGTGTGTCTCTTTAAATGTAATTCTTCTTCTTCTTTGGCAGCTGACATCAGAAAAGTGTCATTACTGCCATCTGCTGGATTTAAATATCCCTCAACAGACCTGTTCTCAAAAGAGATTTAAACAAGCATCTTCAGCCTCTCCCTCTTTCACCACCCTCCAAAATACTTTTCTCTTCTTACAAGTCCCTCTCTCTCTCCATTTCTGACTTCATGTTCTGTCTATGTGTTACATACTTCCTACATTTAGTAAGTATATGTTCACCTGCTTCTGCTTGATTGCATACCTCACAAAGAGCAGATGAATGTTTTCCAGTGACATGCAGAGTACTTAACCTGGTCATTACTCCTCTCTTCTGTAGCTCCTCCCCCTTTATGTGACTTCATCTATTTCCTGCTGAACTTCCTGAATACAGAAGCTCAACGGGTACAAACAGTAGCAGGTTTTTTTTGTTGTTCTCTTGAACCTTTGCAATGAAGACCAGAAGAAAACATTTAGTTCATGTGAGTTTATTCAGGATGTCAAACTTCAGTTTCTTCACACATCAAATCAGTAAAGTGTGTTCAATCATTTCATGAACACATTCACTTCATCCACACAATCACTTTGTTTGATCAGAATCTCCACTCACAGAAAACAATGATTTATCTCCTTATTGATTTAATCAGGAGGATTACATTTTTAAAACACCTCAGAGGACATTTTTACATCACTTTGAATATGAACAACAACATTTATTCTGACTAACTCATTTCTTTAAGTCTGATTTTATAGATTTTCTACAAATGTACAAAGTGGTGAGAAGAGAAAATCAGCATGAAAGAAAAGTTTGCTGCTCTCTCTCTCTCTCTCTTCAGACTCCTGAATCAGAACAGAAACAACAGAAAATATAAATGTATGAAAACAAATAATCAAACATGGAGAGAGGAGAGAAGTTGATATTTATCACTCAGAGAAATGTCAGTTCAGGTGAACAAAAGTCATCCTGAGCAGTGAAAGAGTCCACGGCTAAACAGACACAGGAAGGAGTGTCACTTAAAGACACTCAAACATTTACAGAACAGACGAGAAGAGGTCAAAGTACCGCCCATAAAGTTTGATTGACAGGTGACCACGATCAGATCTCAGCAACGAGCGTGGATAAAAATCAAGTTGAAGATTTAAAACACAGCAAGTTAAACATCTGTCTCGTTAATGACTTCTGTCTATTTCAGTTTACACAACTCAGCAGAGGCTCCAAAACACCCGAGTCCAGCATGTAGAGGCTGAGTGAATGTGGTCTGGACTCTGTGGAGGAGAGTCATGGTTTCAGAGATGCTGTAGAAGGACAGAATACCTGCTCTGTGATCCAGGTACACTCCTACTCTGGAGGACTGAGGACCTGAGACAGGAGTGTGGACATTGTTGTAACAAAAGTTATAACTGTTGTTGTTACAATCTAACCTCCAAGATTTGTTATTACCTCCAAATGCACACTCATTCAATCTCCCTGCTCTGCTGATATTCTTGTATGTGACTGCTACATAAACTATTCCTCTCCTCTCCACCTCCCAGTAACAACGTCCACTCAGACTCTCTTTACTCAGGACCTGCTCCCATCCAGTGAATCTGTCTGGGTGACTAGAATAAGGATGGGTCTGACTCGTGCGTGTTACTTTTCTGTTCCCATCAGATAATAACAGATGTCTGTGTGCTGTGTTTGGATCCAGTGTGATGTCACATGAATATTTTAAGAACTCAGCTCTGGTCTTGGGCTCTGGTTCTGGTTCTGACAGTAAAACATCCACTTCAGTCACTGTCTGTGAGATGTTTGTCCATTTCTCTCTCAGGACGTCCTGTAGTTTATCTCTGACTTCTGACACAGCCGCTGTCACGTCCTCAAAGAACCTCAGAGGACGGATCTTGATGCTGGATGAGTGTGTAGATTCACTGAGTGGTGACAGTGAGGGGTAGTCGTGTAGAAACTGGTTGTGGTCCTGTGTGTGTGACAGCTTCTTCATCTCAGCGTCTCTCCTCTTCAGCTCAGTGATCTCCTGCTCCAGCTTCTCCTGAAGCTCTCTGACTCGACTCACTTCAGTTTGCTGCTGGGATCTGACCTGCTGCTTCACATCAGAGCGTCTTTTCTCCATGAGACGGATCAGCTCAGTGAACATCTTCTCACTGTTCCCCACTGTTTTATCAGCGGAGCCATTGATAGCCTCCACCTCCTGTTGGAGCAGCTTCACATCTTTCTCTCTGTCCTGGATTCTCTGCTGGATGTTTTGTCGACTCACCTCCAGCTCTCTCTGCTTCTCGCTCCTTTCTGCTGCAGCTGAGACTGTGTCATGACCTTTGTGTTCGTCCATTAAACAGAGATAACAGATAGACTGCTGATCAGTACGACAGAATATCTTCATCACCTCATCATGACGAGAGCAGACGTTCTCCTGGAGCTTCTTGGAGGGCTCCACCAGCTTGTGTTTCTTTAATGGAGGTGCTTCAAAATGAGGCTGGAGGTGTTTCTCACAGTAAGAAGCCAGACACTGCAGACAGGACTTACAGGCTTTCAGTTTTCTCCCGGTGCAGACATCACAGGCCACATCTTCAGATCCAGCATAGCAGTGATCAGCAGGAGCAGCTTTGAGTCCAGTCTTCTTCAGCTCCTCCACTAAATCTGCCAACATGGTGTTTTTCCTCAGGTCAGGCCTCGCTGTGAAGGTCTGTCTACACTGAGGGCAGCTGTAGACTGTCTTCTCATCCTCTGTATCCCAGTGGCTTTTAATACACTTCATACAGTAGCTGTGTCCACAGGTAAGAGTCCCCGGATCCTTCAGGAGATCCAGACAGATCGAACAAGAGAAGGTTTCCCGGTCCAGCTGAACTCCTTTCTGTGCCATTTCTCCTCTCTGTAACAACGACTGTCTGAGATTCACTTCCTCATAACTGAAAACAAGTTTCACCTCTGATCTACAAAGCATGTGTCTGTGCATGTGACTGTACAGGTGTTGTTGGTTACACCCATCCTCAAACTGTAGATCTAAAGGGGAGGGAACCATGAAGTATGAGGACAGAGTGCAGCAGGCTGTGTTTGAGAGCAGGAAGAAGAGGGAGGGCTGATCGAACTACGATTCATTCCAGGAAGAGGAGCGGTTTGAGAGAGATACTTGTTTACAACAGAGAACATTTCTCTTTTAAAAACACTTCTCCTTTCAGATTTTAGAAAAGGTGTCACACTCACTTTATTTCAAAATAAAAGCAGGGTTGAATATAAACATCAAGTAAAGTATACTCTCAGTATAAGGAGGTACAAAACTTCTAAATATTGTAGAATGATCGAGGGTCGAGTTACTTTTACCACATATTCTGAACAAGAGGATCTTAGTGGGAGTGGCCTGTGGTGCTGTGCATTCTGGAATTTGGTGTCTTTCATCCACATGAGCCAAAAAGATACTTTCTGCCTTTTCACGGTCAAGAAGGCACCAACTTCAAAATGTATTTCACATTTCTACATATATGACCCAATGTCAATACAGATTCATGTTTCAACGGGTGAAGTATCCCTTCAATGAGTTTGGGAGAATCTTCAGTTTTTGACAAACTTTAAGAGATTGCTTGTATAAAGATTTGCATATTTTTGAAAGCCTTAAGATGTCAGAATGACCAAACTTTAATCACTATGTCAAATTAACTTGAATGAGCTGCCTGGATGGGCGGGTCCTACAACTTGGTCCTAATGCTGCGTTCATGTGCTGTCGGACAAATCGGAAAAACGAGTTCCCGAGTTGTAAAACGCACATGAACACCTGCTCAAGTCGGAACAACAACTCGGAAAAGAATGAGGTGCATCTCGTGTTATAAGAAAACATAACTTTACTATGAACATCGTAACATTATTTCTGCATTGTATGTTTTGAAATATGGATCAGCATTGTAGATGTCTTTTAAAAATGTTCAGTCTGTAATAATCGTGTCTTTGTTGAATCACATAAAAATATAATCTGCAGAATAAAGAAACTTTTTGAGTCTTTCTGAAAGTGAACATTATGTTTAGATGTTCTTCCTTTATTATCGGGGTATCTGTCATTGTTGAGTTAATTCTCCCTCTGTTGGGTTAAAAACCCCTCCCCATGTGTCACCCACCTGGGGGAGGGGTTACTGCCCTTTGTGATGTCACAACGGGAAAATCTGCAAATGGCCTGTTTAAGCACACATTTTCTGAGAAGATGGAGAGGATGGACTTTTCTCATGATTGGGGGGTTTGTAGACAGAATAGACAAACATGGTGAATATATATTTTACAGAATATGTGACCTTTGAAGTGAAATAAAAAGCGGAGAAGTTACTTAAATCTGAGCACAGACTGAAGATAAACTGCTTCAACACTTTATTCTTTACCAAAGTAAAGTGGACGATGCTTCCAGTAGTCAAACGATTCAAATGCTGATTTTATAAAATTAAAAACAAAAAGGATAATAATTACATTTTTTTTACATGCACACATTATGAAGATACTCAGATCCTCCTCCACACCTTCAAAAAGTTACAATAAAAAGATGAAGTGCAGGTTGAGATCTCAGGTGGTGCTGATGATGGTGGTGGTGTCGTCATCTGCGGGCGGCCTTGCGGCTCTCCAGCAGCAGCACCACCAGGCGGCTCTTGAGCGAGGGCAACTTGTTGCTGTAGTTCTGCTGCAGGACGGACGTCAGCTTCCAGCGGAGACTCTGCAGGCTCAGCAGGGAGCCGCAGTCGGGAACGTTGAGCAGGGTGTGGAAGAAGTCCTGCCACATGTCACTGTGGGGGTTCCTGACGGGCAGAAAAGAACACAGAAGGAAGATCTTAGATGGTGTAAGAGATTGAGATCCAATGGAGATGCAGCTTAACCCTCATGCATCACTATGGACATTTTTGGTCAAATGTTTCCTCTTCATCTGGTCATCATTTTGTCTGTGTTAGTGCATATGGCACACATTTTTGTAAGAAAGTTTCTCTCTTGACACATTTTGGAATGCACATTTTATTTTTTTTAATAGATCAATAGAACACTGAGAAACATGTTTACTACCCTCTGAAGTCACTAAGGACAAAAATGTCCACTTCCAAAAAACTGCTATAAAAATAGAACAGATTGATATTTTTTTCTACTTTTTTCTGCATAAATCTCTTAAACAACTTCAGCCCTGCTCAAAACTAATAATTTTTAAATGCCAGTTTGATTACTTGATTCTGGCATTTAAAGGGTTAAATTCCTAAAAATGATTGAATGTTTGGTAGTTTTGAGCAGGGCTGAAGTTGTTTAAGAGATTTATGCAGAAAAAAGTAGAAAAAAATATCAATCTGTTCTATTTTTATATCAGTTTTTGGGAAGTGGACATTTTTGTCCTTAGTGACTTAAGAGGGTAGTAAATTAAACTGATGCCTGAGGGTTAAGAGGACTCACCTCCTGAAAACGCCGTTTGTCTTCCACACGCCGTCTTCATTCATGACCTGCATGTACGTCCCGAACAGCATGCAGTGCACTGTCCCCGCTATCCCGAAGTAATCCGTCTGTAAATATATAAAAGAGGGTGAAACACAAGACGAGGAGCAGAGAAACCGGCCCCCCTTTGGTGCTTTAGTAGAAGATGTGAAATCAGCACAACAATTTTAATATAATTTACAAACAATCATCATGTTAGCACCCATACAAAGTGAAAAACAAAAACAAACAACACCATGTGTACAACCTATCCCCGTTTTATTTGACATAATTTTGTTACTATACTGTCCTCCATGTCCCTCTTTCTAATTCATTCATTTTATTTACTGACCCTTTTCCTTTTGTTTTGTTTGTTTGTTTGTTTTTGTCTAAATCTGCTTGTAAAACTGTATCGTACCACAGTTCCCCTCTTGTTTGTATCTCTTTTGTTTTATTGTGTGAGTGTGTGTTTGCACGTTTTGGTGAATAAAAGTTAACAAAAGAAAAGAAGATGTTCCTCACCTGGTAGTTCCAGGGTTTCCCGCTCAGCATCTCCGTGCACTGGAACCCTGACGTCAAGCAGCGGCTGGTGAAAGCAGTGCCTTGTGGGAAGAGCTCCATGTCGATGCTCTGCCCGAGGTCGACCAGAGCAAGGCCGTGGTCGACGTTCTCCGCCTCAAAACATTTGTTCTCCAAGAACCTGAAGCACGGCGACAGAAACAGAAAACGACCATGAACAAACTGCTTTAAGCGAGCTGAAATAAATCTGGTTTCACTCCCGTCAATATTTCTTTACCTCTCCCCCAGCAGGAAGTTGTCGGGTTTGACGTCGGCGTGGATGATGCGGACGCCGTGCAGCGTCTCCACCATGCGCAGGATGCAGACGGTGAAATAGATGACGAGCGGCTGAGGCATCACCTTATCGCTCAGCGTTTTGAAGATGTTCACCGCATTCTGAAAAGTGCAGACACAGATTTAGTCTAGGACTTGTATCTGTGTTGCCATAGTAACCACGCAGGTATATCATATTTGAAGTTGTAAATGGAATCTATCGAGGCGCCTCTCTCACTTGGGGGACGTAAAAACAAAACGTCGGTGTGACTTTACCAGCAGGGTGCCGTAGTTGTGGATCTCCCCGATCAGCACGCTCCCGTTGTTGAAGAGGTGGGCGGAGCGCAGGCTGCCGAAAAGGTGGCGGGTGCCGGGCGGCAGCCGAGCGTCCAGCTGGGTGTTGATGTAAAACTCCCAGGGGTTGGCCGGCTTCTGAACCTGCAGAGAGACAGAAAAGAGTTCCATTAATGAAAAAGGAGCAAGACTCAGGGGCCACGAGCACATGGTGAGCTTTTGGATCCACAGCCTCACCTTTAACACCGTCTTCTCGGAGGTCGTGGGGTCGGTGGCCTGGTAGACCTTCGCAAACGCTCCTTCTCCGAGGACGCAGTCGACCCGAAGGGATGCTTTTCCTGTGAGAGGGAGAGACTTTTACAGTCTACAAATGCTTTTCTTACTACACCGCATTATTCAGAGTTAAAGCCGTTATGTCCTCCTTCTAACTTTAGATTCTGCTCCTGAATGCTCTGGATTTGTTTGGACCAGAGAAGGTAGGCGGTTTTAAGACACCCCCCCAGACGGCCGTTCTGGACGCCCCTCGGTTTGCCAGATATGAGAGCAGTTATCAGGTCAACAGGTGTTGCAGTGATGGAAGCGGGCAAGAGAAGTGGTTCAGATAGAAGTGATTGTACCCGACCTAAAAAGCCTCTGCATGTTTCTAATAAGCTCCACGAGCAGAAACGTGCTCAAACTAGGATCAATATTGGAGATGCTTTTGAAAAATGGAGAGAGGTTAGAACACAGAAAGGTTTACAGACCCATGCAGAGCTGGATAAACACTGAAGCTTCAGAGTCCACCACATGGTGACCTGAGTGAGCATGGACTCTAGAGAGGAGTGGGGGGGGAGACAGCTCTCTATAATGTTTAGAATTTAGACTGCAACATTTTAAACACTAGAGGTCAGAGTTACATCGTTTGTAATCCTCCCTCTCTCTCTTCAGCTCTCCGATCTAGTAAAGACAAAAATTGCCCCAAAAATATCTTCATCTACACTTAACTTGATTTATAGAAAATCATAAAAAAGTTAAATCTTTTATTAAAATAAAGATAGTTCTGGTCGTCCTCCTTACCCATGCTGATGGTCATCTTCGGGGAGATGTTGGGGAGGGCGCACTGCCAGGTGATGCAGCGGGGGTGAGACGTGAGAGGAGGGGTCAGAGTGGAGAGCAGGTAGGCGATCAGCTCATCGTCCCAGGGGTCTGACACCAGCTGGACCGAGCCCGTCCTCTCCGTCGCTGCATTCATGGACACGTCGGCGCCCGCTCTCCGCCCTCTGTCCGGACTCATCATGGGTTCATCGTCTGCGCTGAACTGCGTCCGCTGCACCGCCGGGCTCATGGGAACGTCAGCACAAAGCGGCGGCTGCTCTGGACTCATGGGGACGTCCAGGCTCTTGTTGTGGACCGTGCGGCGACGGGGACTCAGGAAGGCGTCCAGATCCGGCTCCGCTGTGACCTCTGGGCTCCTGATGGCCGGCCACTCCGGTTTGAGAGCGTTCTCCGGGCTCATGGGGACGTCATCGTAGACTTGCTTCTGGACTCTCTCTGGACTGGCGGGTTTGTCTAAATCCTCCATGATCGTAAAAGGTTCACTTCCAGGTCGGACTGAACTCTCAGGTGGATTGGAGGACTGTTGTTTCGGGGGTCGCTCGGGGCTCGTGTAGACCTCCCAGCCGGGTCCTGCGGTCCTGGACGCGGAGCACTCGGTGGGACAGATGGTCTGGTCTCTGAAGGAGAGGACGGCGGGGGGAGGGGGCTGCACCATGGTGATGGAGGAGGTGGTCAGGCACGACGGGGCAGAGGCGAGACCTTCGCCCACGATGGTGCCTTGTCTCTGGTAGGACGGAGCGAGCGTGCTGACGGCGGTCTCCGAGAGCGTCTCATTGATGGGACTCTTCTCGATGATCGGGCTGAAGGAGGAACATAGAGGACACAGATAAGTGGAGGAGATTTTTGTTCTGTGAGAGACGACAAATAACGATAGATTTATCAGTTTTGTTACAGAGCGAGCTCAAGGAGATTTAAAACGTGAGTCCTGCGGTCGCTCGCTTCCCAACCGGCTATCGTATTTCAACATGTGACAATCCTCAGAGTGCGAGCCCTGCTGTCCATGTTAGGCCCCGTGTCCACCTGGAGGCAGAAAGTCGCCGGCTGTGCGCTCGGGAGTGTTAGCATAAAGGAGAAAAGCGCTGCTCGTCCGTCCTGTCTCCATGACAACAGTCTGTTGATAACGGCCGCCGTATGACCGACACTGCTCCGTTACTTTTTACTGAATGTTTTATATCTGAGATCGTTTATTTACCCGAGCACACACACATAGACAGACAGACACACACAGTTCATTTCCCGATCAGACACAGAGCGAGGAGGACGTGGGGACAAGACACGATCCAAAACTACGGGGAATATCAAACATTTTGAAAAGAGCACCGGTGACGTCATCAGCGCCTTTCTGAAAAGTTGAAAGATTTCAAACTTAAGCACTCGGAGCAGCCACACAAAAAACTGCAAAGCGCTTGTAAAAAAGAAAACGCTGGGCGCTGCACTCTGTTTCAAACTAGACAAAAGCACAACTTTGTGTTTTCAATTAAAGAAAACTCGGAACATGAATCTACGCTGAGATGGATTCAGGATTTTACTTTACTAGTTTCAATCTTCTCCCGTTAGATTCTGTGTAAGCGTGCTCAATTTACACACGCTTCTCAGTAAAAGTACAAGTGGATAAATTCCACTCTTTGCGAGGGAACGCTCATTACACACTGTTGATAAATGAGGGCTCAGGAGATTTAATCGTAAATATTCAACAAGTTTCATTTTCACAATTTTGAAAAGCTCCAAAAACGCCTGAACGCATCTTCTGGGAAAAAACAGCCGCACTCTGCAGGGTTAGAAAACAGAACTGTGACGGCTGTTTGTGGTTTAAAAAAAAAAATCCTTTCCCCTCAGGAGGTCGTCCCCTGGGAACGCCACGGGATCCCCAGGAAGAAAGAGGGAACGTCTGGGGCGACTCGATTATCCTGCTGCCAGCGTTACCCAGAATCCTTTTCCTCTTGTTCAAATCTGCAGGGATTCTGTCTGTAACGTTGTTTTCACACACCGGGTGTTTACCTGAGTTTCTTGGTCTGGCGTCTGACAAAAGCTTCGCTCTCTGCGTCTCCGTTGATTTCTAAAGAGAGAGAGAGAAAAGACATCACATTGTTTGAGCTGCAAGTTTTCAAAAAAAATAAACGCTGGTGTTCAAAGTGCCTGTGCGGGTCTCCGGTTGTGTACCTGGGTCCGGGAAGAAGTTGCCGCCGACTGGCGTTTTGTGTGTGAACGGCGTGGAGACGAACTGAGCCAACATGGCGAAGTCTGTGGTGCTGTTGGGACACGCGGCCAGAGAGTTCAGGGAGTTGTAGCGAGCTCCCCACATGGTGCTCTCGTCGGGCGCCAGGTCGGGAGGCGTGTCCTGGACGAGGAAACAAAGACCGTTAGCAGGATTCAGAACGAAGACTAAATCAAAGAATATTTTTATTAAATCTGATTTGAAGGACAAAGGTCGAGCGACCCTTTGACCTCGAGAAGGAGGTGTGTGTGTGTGTGTGTGTGTGTGTGTGTGTGTGTGTGTGTGTGTGTGTGGTCAGGGGTGAACCTCTCAGATGTTTCTAAATCCTAACGTCTCTAAAAGGTGATGTTGTGTTTGTGGTGACGTCGTACTCACATTAGGTTTGTTGGACACCGGGATCTCAGCCAGAGCTCTGATTGGTTTAGACTTCTGGACCGCGGCAGGAGCAGCAACACTGGACACGGGGACAAAACAAAACCAGAGGTTATGATGGATAAAAAAATGGACCCAACAGGCGAGCGCTGTGTTTCTTCAAGAAAACTCAAATCTTTCAGCAGCTGTTTGAACTCATTACGAGATATTCAGGCCTTCTCGCTCGTTCCATCCATTCAGGGTCACAGGGGGGCTTGAGTCCATCCCCGACCTCAGTGGGCGAGAGGCGGGGTTACACCCTGGACCGGTTGCCAGATCATTATCTGGACTTGTCAGCAGAGCGTGGTAGTGTTGTAGTACTCAAAATCGGTCTTGGTCTCGGAATCTAAAGCATTTTTTACTCGGTCTTGTCTCGGTCTTAAACTGGGTGGACTCTGGATTTTAAATCAAGACCACCACTGATCGGCTACTTCTCCACTAGTTTGATTTGAATCCCCATGGTTACGGCCGCAACCTTCCCGGTGTAACGGTCTTAGTGAGTGACACGACTCCAGCACACAAGATGATGATTCTTCACTGATTTTTATGGTCTCAGTCTCGCCCTGCCTTGCTCTTGGTCTTGGTCTCAGTCTCGCCCTGTCTTGGTCCTGGTCTTGGTCTTGGCAGGGTTCTCACTCTTCTCCAGAGATCATTTTCAGCGATGATCGAGCTGGTATGACAGTCTGTGATCGTGCCACACCATTATTAAAGTGTAGTCTTTAACAAGGTTAATCACACCCACTGTGAGCTACCGCTTCAAAGGTTAAACATTTAATATCATGTTCTGGTCCATTTTTTACCCTTAAAAACGCATTTGAAGAGACAATGCTAACAAAGTTAAAGGTTAGCCAGTATTCAGCCCGTGTTTGACTCACACAGTTGGGTAACTATTTATTGTGCAAATGAACCTTTTTTTTTCCACATATCTTTCCCGATCTGCAGTTTATAAACATTACCAATTGGCATTTATCAACATATGAAATAATTGTATTTCACTCTCGCTTTTGTCAGGCACAAAGTCATAGCAGAACACAGCCCTAGCCAGAAAGACCGACTAGAGAGAGAGATTCAGTGCAAGCTAGCACGCCATCAATAATGTTAAGTAACTACTGTTAATGTGCTGGCCTCAAACAGAGGAGAAAACACAAGTCTACCTCCAGCCTCTCAACTAAATCCTAAAACTAAACTAATTATCTATTTATAAACACAAAGGACAAATACAAAACAACACAACTGCTGCTACCTTTTTCTTATTGCTGCTGCTATTTTAGTATAAATATATTATAATAAATCTATAAATTGTGTTTTTATTTTATTCTTTGTATCTGTGTGCTGTTCTATCCTTTGGTGTCACCTGCTGCTGGAATCTGAATTTCCTGAGGGAACCTTCCCAAGGGATTAATAAAGTTCCTATCTATCTAAATTGTAAATAAATATCTGCTTTTGACACGAGGGGGAGGCGGAGCCATTACATTATCTATAGACTTCCATTCAATCTGCGTTGTGGATTAATTTAACAAATAGATACTTTTATTAACGTGTGGCAGTGAAAATGTCCAACCCTGTAGGAGAGTGTGGGAATAATTTTCCAGGACATTTTTACTTTTTCTCTTATTTTCCAGGTGTTTTCCAGTACTGGAAAATTAGTCAACTGTTTTCCAGGACGAGTGGTAACCCTGTCTTGGTCTTAGTCTTGACTCAGTCTCTGAGCACTCTGGTCTCTGGATGTCTTGGCCTCTTGTTAGCGTTGTCATGACTACAACACTACAGCGTGGCTTATTAAGTGTGATGAGATATTTTCTGACTTTTATTACTTGCTAAGATTTTTTGCAGCATCGTGTGGTGCCGTGTTGGTTCTCTGGCGAGCTGGACTCTTTATTTACCTGCCGTTCTCTTTGTCCGTGTTGTCCTGGAAGATGGTGAACGGCGTCGTCGCCGCAGGTTTGGGGAGAGAGGACGCGCCGCCTTCAAAAACTATCAATGCATCAAAGAAAGAATTCAGTGAACAACATGCACATTATTCAAAATAAACATCTAAAATCGTGTTCCTGTCCCTTTAAGGCTTTCAAAATAAAGTGCATCCATCAGTTTATTTTTATTATGACACACACAGGAGTGTTTGCAGCAGATTTACCGTTTCCCGTGAAGCTCTGATCCGTCTCCCTCTCGGCGGCGTGCAGCATGGACGCACCGTTGAATGGATCCTCGAGGAGCGTCGGGGCCTGGAACATGTCCATGATCACGTCTGGAGGGACAGAAAACCAGATTCAGTGTTTTCAACAACAGACTGTGGCGTGCGTCCTTCAGAGCAGATAAAGAAGGATAAAGAAACCCCCCCAGCATTGAAGCGAGAGTGTTTGCGGCGCTCACCCAGTGCTTCCCGTGTGTTGACCGTTGGCGAGGGCAGCACCCGTGACGGCGTGGCCTGAACATATCCCAGTGAAGTGTTAGGAGTGATGTGAGACAGGTTGGCTGTGCCTCCATGTGACACTGAGAGAGAGAGAAAGAGAGAGAGAGAGAGCGGGAGGGGGGGGAGGGAGAGAGAGAGAGGGGGGAGAGAGAGAGAGAGAGGGAGAGAGAGAGGGGGGGAGGACAGAGAGAGATAGAGAGAGAGAGGGAGAGAGAGAGAGAGGGAGAGAGACAGAGAGAGAGAGAGAGAGAGAAAGAGAGAGGGAGAGAGAGAGAGACAGAGGAAAGAGAGAGAGAGAGAGAGAGACAGAGGTTTGTAAACGTTCACAAGAAGAATCAGTGATAAGACGGCGTGCTCACAGCTTCACTTACTGTTCAGGTTCTCCTCCGGTTCTCGTGGCTGTGCGACATACCTGAGGAGGAAAAGATGGCCGACCTTCATTATAACAGTACTACTTTTTAATTGATGTATGTCGACCCCTCGTTCTCCTCCCCTCGCCTCATGTCTGTGTTCAGCTACTCACTGGTGTGTGGTGTCGTGCTCCTGGGGTCGAAGGTCGTCTGAGCTGCTTGGCTGATCTTCCTCTTCTCTGCAGAGCTCGTCAGCAGAAACACACGGGGGTCTGTGGAGCGACTGGTTCACCTGCTCCAAACTGGCAGACTGATGAACCGCCCAAGTCTGGAAGAAAGACGCCGCCTGGTCTGTGGACGGCGACGCCGCTGCAGGTTCGGGTGCATGAACGCTCCTGTCAGACAGCGCTGAGGGATGAAGGGACGCCGCTGAGCTCAGAGGGTCGATGTCCTCGGAATCAAAGTCGTTCTGCCGAAGAGGTTCAGGGAAAAAAGCAGAGGCGTCCTGGAATAAAGACGGCTCCACGTGTAATCTTAAACCGAGCGAACGCCTGCTGCTCGGACCGAGCGAGGGACGAGGACGCCCAAAGGCATGCTGGGTAGGGTCGGGGTTCAGATTTGTGGCTGCCTCTGCTGCAGGGGGCTGTGAGAAAAAGAAAGCAGAGGTTAGAGATGCAGGAATCACATCGTTTCCCTTTTTTAAATGTTCACAGTCAAAAATAGACAAACAACTACTATTCTAATTATTGTTCCCTTATAAAACAAAAAAAAACAATATTCCCAAAATGTGATCTTCTAGATCTCAGTACTGTTCATAACTGAGGTATAAACTTTGATGTTGTTTTGATAGCTTGTATAGTTAGTACTAGCTTTGTTACCAAAGTGACATAAGATTTTATTTATCATAATTAGGAGTGATGTGACAGACAAATAAAAAAACTTATCAGACACCTTACAAGGTTCTAAAGTGTACATCTGTCAACCTGACGACACGTTTTGAAACGACACATTGTCCGTTATTTTACTGATCAAAAACATTCAAAAAGTATCGACTTTCTGCAGAATAAATACGAGGAGACAGGAGAGAGAGAAACATTCAGCTGTTTGTGTTCACACATGACGCTCCTCCAGGAGTTTTCTGCAAGTGTGAGAGCTCTGATAATAATAATTTATACTTTATTGATCCCACGAGGGGAAATTTGTTTTTTAAACTCTGTTTAATGAACATGCTACACAAACATAGGCCGAAATACATACACATGGACAAACAGGATCCTGTGAACATGCACTAATTGGAGAGGTCTCAGAGTGAGGGGGCTGCCCACAGCGAGCGCTCCAGAGCAGTTTTTGGGGTTCGGTGCCTTGCTCAAGGGCACCTCGGCAGTGCTCAGGAAGTGGACTGGCACCTCTCCAGCTACCAGACATCTTATACTTTACTTTACTAGACCCTCCGATTCCCAACCCAAGTCCCTACAGACTGAGCTACTGCCGCCCCAAAATTGGGCTCGTCCGGGATAGTGAATAAGGTGAGTCCCATGCCGACGTCCCGTTCAGGATGCAACCTGAACACATCGACCGTGTGGTTTGGTTTTCTTTGCATTTAAAGAAACAGAAACAGTGACTGAGCAGTCTCACCCTCTGTGATGACGGCTTGCTGGAAAATCCTCCTAAGGCTTCAGCGGCCTGTTGGATTTTCTCCAACACGCCTTCAAACATCTGGATCTTCTCATCCTGCTTCCTCAGCATCTCCGCTTCTAACAGACCAAAAAAAACAGATATTATCCCATGATTCAAATAAAAACACACGACGTGAGTCTTTGTAAACAAAAAGCATCAGCTCACTCAAAAATTCAGGATCCCTCTGCGCCCGCTCCTGCTCCTGCTTCTCTCGGAGCCGACGGAAGTATTTCTCCGCCCTGACCTCCTCGAAACACAACTCCGATCCTTCGCAGACGAGTTCGTCCTTCATGTACGCGGAAACGGTCCGATGGCCGGAGCTCTGAGACGAGGGAATCGCACCTGAAGTCTCCGAGCGAGATACTCTGTGGAGGTAACAAAGATATGTTCTTCTCTGCACGTCTTTTTAACGTTTTCTACTGTGGAAAAAACATCCTGATACACACTGCAGTGATGTAAACACACAAACAGGAACCATGACTGAACACTCCTCCTCCTGCACAGTCTACAAAAACACCCCATGATCCAAATCAAACTGAGTAAAGCAAGTTGTGAGAGAACATCAGACGACTACAATCTGATATGAGATGCAGGTGTGAAAAAGAAAGCTCCTGAAAATATCATATTATATATGAATAAAAGTATCTAGAAACAATCAGGAGATGTGATGCAGTGCATGTTGGGTCAGAGGGAGGGGGGACTTCCTGTGACCTCGCCCTGCAGAGTGACTTACGTGATGGTGGTTGTATGTGTTGGCGGTTTCAAAGGACCTTCCACCGGAGCCTGAAACAAAGAACAAACTCAGTTAGTGGATTTTAAATGTGCACTCAGGGTTCAGGTAAGGAGTCTCTGTGAGGAGTCGAGCACCAAGGCTAGGCCTGCTGGGCGGGGAGAGTAAGAAGAAAGGCAAGAGAGGAGGGGAGGGAGACATAAGGTGGGAGGGAAAGGGTCAAGGGAGGGAGGAGAGAGGGAGCGAGATGGAGGACCGGTGAGCGAGAAAAGGAAGAAGAAAAGGAGAACGAGGCGTGTGTAAAGGGGGGCTTGTGGGATTTCAAAGACACACACCTTGTTTGGAGCAGCAGCTTCTCTGTGAGATGACATCTGATTGGTCAACTGGGAGTTCTGCAAAGGGTTTGGACCTCCTGCTTCAGGACACAGGAGTTAACGTTAGCTGCTTGTGTCAACACTTTAAAGCTTTTTTTTAAAGAAGCAGCGACACAAAAAAAAATCTGCTCTTACCTGAAACGGGTGTCTGGCTTTTCGTTCGGGTTTGGAACTGCCTGTGAATCACATCGGGTGTCATTGTTGACACGTTACAGAAATGTAGAGTTTAAGTACACACTACCTCAAACCCACTCAGGTTGTCAGGATACAAACATGATCCGTTCCTGTCTCAATACCACAGCTACAAAACTATAAACTTTTAGCTAATTTCTCGTTTTTTAATTCCTGAAAATGGCACTTTTACAACGTTTTGGTACCAAATGATTGCCTATGTATCTGTGTTATTTAGGGCGCACTCACACTAGGCAATCCGTACCAGTATTTACTGACTTGTGACTGTGCACGTTTAACCCCTTCATGTCTCTCTCTTCTAGAGCAGATGGGGGGAAACAGCCACATGGGAGTTAAAGGCGTTTAAGCAGCAGCAGCCGTCGTTACCTGTATTCAGTGAGCACAGTGTCCGCTGGCTGGGCTTGGTTTTCCAGCGCTCTCTGGTAAACAGCATCAGCCTGCTCATTCATGCCGCTCTGTTCAAACTGCTGAGCCCAGGCCACGTAGAGGGCGGCCGTCCGGGTGCCGATACCTTTACTGTAGATGTGACTGTACAGAGCGACGGGGTCCGAATAATAACTCGCCTGTGAGACGGAGTTTGATAAGAAATGCCCGAGTAAGAGGAATGAACACAAAGCAAACTCCACTGTATGGTAATGTGACATTTTTTGTCAGACTTACACATTTGATGCAGTAGTTCACATATCGGAGGTCATCTTTGTAGCGTTCGACGTTGATAAAGCTCCGCACAAGACTGTCAAACACCAGGGTCATCCCATCACGACCGTCTGCAGGTAACTTCTGCTCCAGATACTCCACAAACCTAGAAAAACACACAAATACAGAATATAAGTTTGTTATAAATCTTTTCTACAAGTGTTTGATAATGCCAATAAATCAGTATTAGATCCCCCCCCCACTACTTCTCTTTTCTTTCATGATGACTTGTATTGGAGGTGGGGGGTATTTACACTATATTTATAACTATTCATGCAGCCTTGATTTATTTTTTGACAAAAGAAAAATACATGATGTAAAAAAATAGCAAGGGAGAAATAAAAATAAAAAAATAATAAAAAATAAAATAATAATAATAAAAAAAATAAAAATAAAAAAACAGAAAAGAAGGAAGGGTTGATCAAACTGGACTGGTGTTTGGGTGACATTGCCAACAATGGCGTCTGTTTTCATTCTAACGCATCAGAAAGTGGTATGATTTAAAGTACTGTGCAAATGCCCGGGAGTCATCGTCACATTTGCTGCTTTATCAATGTTACTGTAATTTATCATGAGATGCCTACTTGAGGGAATCACACACAGCAAATGTTGTGATATTAGGTTTGGAGAATAATAAAACTCTGATGGTCAGGAGCTGGCCTCTACGGGGTTCAGATGTGAGTATCACAGAGACAGTATGAGGTCAGATAGATCGATAGACAGACAGAAAATTGATTCATTGATTGATGATGATGGTAATGACGATGGTTTTTGTTTGATAACGACGACTTATAAGATGGTTTCTATACTGATTAGAGCTCTCAAGAACTGCCCTCAATGTTGTGCTTTGCCTCTGGTCACTTCCTGTCAGCACCTGTGTGTCCAATCAGACTCAAAGCTGATCGTTTGCTCTTACTGACATTGTTCCCTTTTTTCTAGATCCTTGCTTGTGTTGTTCTTACTCTCTGATGTACGTCGCTTTGGATAAAAGCGTCTGCTAAGTGAATTGTAGAATTGTAGAAAAAAAGATCTGTGGTGGGTTGATGTGGTCAGTGTCATTATTTGATTATGTTTAAAATAGTAAGTGACTGTGGTACAGTTCCTTTATGTTTAAAGTGAATACAAAAACATTTTCTGTTTTGATGAAGTAAATTTAATAATATCTGTACAACTTCCTCTGCACAAAACAAAAAAGCAGTTCATGTTTGCAGTATTTTCTCATGTTTTAGGCAATATTTTCTGACACCCTGATCATTCATATGTTTCTTGATATTGTATTTTCTCATTAAGATGTGTTACTTTTAGTTCATGTACGTGTTTGTTGGTGTTTGTATTCGTATGGTTTAAATAAAGTTATTTCAAACAGGAGCAGTTCCCTATTTGTTTGGTCACAATACTCACTTATCCCAAAGATCCAGGGGGTCATCTCCTTCGTAGGAGCTCAAGCTGTTTTCAAAATACCTGACGGTTCAAAACAGAACGTGTGTTATTAAAACTACAAAACAGAACAGGTGTGTTATTAAAACTACAAGAACTTCGTTTGAAATAATGCAAACAACACAGTCGCTAACCGCTAGCATGTAGCTACCTCCGGGTTAACGTTCAACGTATTCCTGCTTACTTACTGTAAATAAGTGGCTACATCCATTTCAAACTCTCCTTTAAAGCCGATGTTTTTTTCAACACCAAACTTCCTTTCAGGTGTTGTTTTTGTCTTTTTAAATCTCAGTTTCCTTCAGCATCGTTAGCTTCTGTTTTCTTTCGCTTTTCGAATTTTCGCGCTCAGCCAATGGCAGCGCGAGCGTTCCACTGTCAATTCACGGGAGCAACCCATCCGGGTACTTTGCCCAAACGATGTCGGCCCCGCCCCTTTCTGGGTGACATCATTCCATCTGAATGGATGGTGGTTAATCGACAAGTTGGGGTCATTACCGATTTAAAGTCTTAAAAAATGAAAACCGTACTTTAAAACGGCAAGTATGAGCCTAAATCTGATGACCAGCGATGTAAACATTTAAAATATGACATTTCTGAACAGAGATCGACAGATTAAACACCTGATGAGTAATTATCAACCGTGTTACCTGAGAGGGATCTTTATTTTTAAATAATATTTATTTGTAATAGTTTCTAACAGTGTTCATAGCTGTAATGGAGTGGTTACAGACGTTTATTTTAGAGAAAAGGGGACATAAACTCTGACTGTCACCCAAAAGGAGGCGTGGTCACTCTGGCGAGCCGGAAGTGACGTTCGACTGCGCTTATGAATAGCACTTAAAACATGCAGTAACTGTTTGTTGTGGTGGCCAAAGTACACTAAACCCCTTTCCAGGATCAGTGCTGACAAGACTGATTGCTCAAAATCTATTTTTTAACATCACCAGAAAAAGTGTGATAGATGTAAGGTTTATAGCAAAAATTTAAAAAAAGTATTAAAAAGATGAAAACAGCTAAAAATAACAACATTGAATTTTTTTAAAATAAAAAAAAAACAGTGACAAAGTCAAAACATGTCAAAACGATTATATAACTATTGATCAAGGATGTGATTTGTTTCAGTTTTTTTCTTTTTCTCTAAATTCTTTGTGTTTTTTTATTATTACTTAAAACAATAGTAGCAATTGTTACAATTAGATATATATAAGTGAATAGACACTGGATTTGTGTGTTCTTTCTCTTATCTCTTTCTCAATCATTACTTTGCATACGCACTATTATTGTAATTATTGTTACTACAATTATTGATGCTGTTGTTAATAGTATTATTGTTAGTATAGTTGTAATATACTTGTATTATAACTATATAGAATTGCCTAATTGATATAGGGGTATATTAGAAGTACACTTGCTAAATCTATTTAAGTATATACATCTAGATTTTTTCTGGTTATTCATGTATTATTATTATTTAGTTTTTTTATCATTATTATTTGGCCAAAGTACACTAAACCCCTTTGCAGGATCAGTGCTGACAAGACTGATTGCTCAAAATCTATTTTTTAACATCACCAGAAAAAGTGTGATAGATGTAACAGGTAAAAATAACAACATTGAAAAAATTTAAATAGTTGAAAATTCACGAAATAAGATTAAATTTCCTTTATTAAAAAAACAGTGATGAAGTCAAAACATTTCAAAACAATTATATAAATATTGATCAAGGATGTAAAACCCCTCCGAAGTAAAAGCTGGATTATGAAGGTAGGTCTTCAGTTAACCTTTTTAAGCGGAGGGGGGCGAGCCGCGATAGTTGTGGTTATAATGTCACTAAGTTAATAAATTGCAATAATATTAAACCTTAAAAAAAAAAGTGAGGTCTGTATCATTTTCTTGTGACCGGATGTTTGGAGAAAAATAAACGAAGCAGCCCGTGAGAAGCCGTTCAAGAAACCCCTTGCATGCAGGCAGTGCCGGGGGGAGAGAGAGCAGAGATCGCGACGTTACGTAGACGCCATTTTGTTTCACCGGGAGGAAAAGAACCTGAAAAACACCGGCGTGAATATTTCCCCCTTTATTTTATTTTTAAACACCTTTTCACCGGGCGGATCGGCATCGTGCACCCGCATTCAGACTCGCATGGTACGTACACACCGAGTTCACCTGCACATTTTAAATAAACGATGTGTTTTATTGTGAGTGTACCGATGGCGGATGCTATTAGCATTAGCAGCTATTTGTCGGAGCTAACCGGCATTTTGAAAACGGGGATCTCTTTAATTTAATGCTTTTCTAAACAGTGAGGATATGAATGACGAAAGGCGTATATTATGGAGGATATAGGGACGCTTTAAATCACGTTAACTGTTGGTATTTATTCATACCTGATCCTCTTTCGGGATGTTTCTCCTGGCGCGGCCTGTATTCTGATTATGCTAATGCTAACGATGCTAACAGAGGCGTGGTGGGTGTTTGCAAACCAGCAGCTTGTTATTATATTGTGGCGACTTTTGGAGCAGCAGGGGAAGCTGTGAGTGTTTGGATTGATGAATTAAAAGAGCGTGGTCCTGCTGTTTGGTTTCTGTGATAACAAACAAGCAGCCACTGTTTGTGTTTCAGTTTGTCAACAGTGTGCAGGCATGGGACGGTGGCGCCAAATTGCACAACTTATCTTATCAGCTTGACTGCACTACAGTGGTGGTGTTGTTAATTCTGCTGTGATCCCATGTGCACAGATGTCTGGAGAAAATGAAGCTGAGAATGAAATGGCCACAGATCACGTCAACGGGAACGGGACGGAGGAACCGATGGACACGACTGCAGCTGTGACCCGATCTGAACACTTCCCGGCTTTACTTGAAGCTGGATTAAATGAGAAAGTTGCTGAGAAACTAGATGAACTTTACTTAGCAGGTAAGTGAAGCTCTCTCTGTCTTTTACCTGCACAACAACACCAAAACAAAAGAGTTGCCACACTGACTGTAACTCTTGTACACATGCATCAAAACAAAGACTGATCTGACCACTTGTTTTGCACTTGAGGAAGCTCCCTGTCCCCCTCCGACCTCTTCAGGCAACAACAACAACAACAACAACAACAACAACAGAGCACTTAATGCAGGGGTCCGAGGGCCATTTGCAGCCCTTGAGGGGATTTTTTTGCGGCCCGTGACTTCAAATAAAGACTCAGAAGGTTTTGGCCCGAGGCCTAGGGCTGGGCGATATGGACCAAAACTCATATCTTGATATTGATTAGCTGAATGGCGATACTCGATATATATCAATATGTATTTTATTAACAGTGAAAACACATGGAAAATAAACTACCTGATTGTGAATTTAAAAAGTAATATTATAAAATAAAAATGTTCCTTAAATACAATAAAAGAGAGAGAGAGGAGGATCGATATTAACCATATTGTCTTACCCTATATCATGTTTTTTTTTAAATATATCGATATATCTTAAAAACTCAATATATTTCCCAGCCCTACCGAGGCCTCGATTAAGATTGGCACATTATCTTATTTTTTTGTAAACTATGAAAAAAAAAACTTATGCAAAGTTTTTGCAAACAAGCGGACTGTTGTTTAACCATTTAATGACCTGAGCTGAATGCAGAAAGCTTTTATAAAAAACATGAACCACGTTACAGGTTTGATTCTGAGAAAAAAAAACAAATAAAGTAGAACAAAGAAATCAAAATATTTGATTTCCTTTTATTAAAGGGTTTCTTTAGCGAGCCTTTTGATTCTGATCTACAAAGCCTTTTCAACTATATTTTTAAAAAACAAAACCTGTGGCCCGCAAGCGATTCTAACACGACAATTTTGGCCCGCAAGAAAAAAAGTTTGGACACCACTGAGTTAATGAGTCCTTAAGCCTGATTAATATTTGTGTGTTGAATCAATTCTGAACCTCTCCATAGTCAAAGGAAGATGCCTACACTAACCGCTTAATATGCTATCAGTTGGTGACGTTTCTATGCCACTAAAGCCGTGTTCACATATGCACTCTGAAAGCATCCTCTATAAGACGCTATAATGAGAATATGTGTCTTTCTATCAATGCTACGTGTAGTTGAAGAGAATCTCAATGTGAACTAAAGAGTGGAGAAGAACATCCTGGAGAACAGGAAACATGCAGCAGCAGGTTGATTAGAGCACGGAGATCGTAGTGGCCGCGTGCAGACACTTCAGCCGGTCACTGTATATAAACGTCATTCTCTTTCTATTGGCTCGAGGTGAATTCTCCGGAGTATATGCTGCCGCGTTCAGACATCAGCTCACTCGGATATTCTGCGGATAAAATACTAGGGGTCTGGCCGGAGAAACTCCGGGTAAAGTCTGCGCGAAAAATGCGTCTGTTTGCGTTCACACATAGCCTAAAGTACCTCCGGGTAGACTAATCTCTGGAGTTTTTCAGGAGATTTCCGTTTGTGTGAAAAGGGTTTCTGACTTCCTGCAGGATAAATACGAGGAGGCTGGAGGAGAAACTCCGGGTGAAGTCAGAGAGAAACACTTTATCAGGAGTTTTCTGCAGATGTGAAAGCCCCTTTATGTGTAATAAATCATTAAGAATGAACTTTAGCAGCCTTTTGAACCAGCTGTGAAACGGTTATATCGAGATTTACGTCTCTGCTTATCGTCAGAATGTGTTAACAGAGAAGTCACACATTGTTTGTTTTGGTCTTTGGTCCAGGGTCTCACTGGAAGTAATCAAAAGATATCACCAGAGCAGCTCTTTACCAAGGATTGTTCTTTTGGGAAATACACATTTAGTCATCGTCTGTGGCTTTTGTAGTTTCATCAGCAGGTCAATCAATCTTTATTTGTATAGCAGCAATTCACAACAAATGTAATCAGAAGACACTTAACAAACAGAGCAGGTCAAAGACCTTACTCTTTGTTATGTTATCTACAGAGAGCCACCGTTAATCCATCCTGAGGGCGAAGCAACATTTAGCAAAATTACAGGAGAGAGGAAACACTTCAAGTGTTCACATATAGAATGACTTTATTGATCCCAAACTGGGAAATTGTGGCGTTACAGCAGCAGGTTGTCCAAACACACAATATTAGCAAATTTAAACACAATATAATATTGAATACAAAGTAAATAAGCACTAAAAATATCAAAACTAAGAATGTGAATATATACAACCAGGATTTAACCTGGATTTCTACGTTTGGACGAACGCTACTTAAACCGCTGCTTCATTGTGTTAGTCCTCCGTTGCCCTTTTTTCCGCTCTGTTGAAAGTTGATTTATTAAAAATCTTTCCTCTGTAGTCCACAATCGTCCTCAGAAGGGGTCCACCCCTTTGCTTTGCTACATAAGCCGCTCTCACATGCTGTTGTCTGGCAGATATAGAAACAATGTTCCTCTCTTAAAGAAGGTTTGGACCCTGTTTCAGAGCTCTATTTGCTATCTCCTTATAATGCAAAAATGTGTTTGTGTTCATGTGTGAACACAAACAGCTGAGTGTTTGAGTTTCTCCTCCAGCCTCCTCGTATTTATTCTGCAGAAAGTCAGAGTGAGCTGATGTGAGAACACAGAAGGATATAATCAGGAGAATTCACCTGTGATCGACCATAGACTGTCTGCACGCCACCTCTACCATCTTCATGCTCTAATCAACCTGCTGCTGCATGTTTCCTGTTCTCCAGTATGTTCTTCTCCACTCTTTAGACAGGGATAGTCTCCCGCTGTGAGGTGCATGTGTGAACAACCAGATCAGGAGAACATCCGGAGCAGTCCTCCTGAAATTATCTAAATATTTTCAGGAATGTAGATGTTGTTTTCTTTTAGGATGACAGTAAATTGTGCTGCTGCATGTTGTGATAACTTTGTCTTCTTAAGCCTTGAAGCTTGTCGGGCTGAGTGTTGCTATGCCCAGTACCATAAAAAGCTTTTAGGACATTTACTTGAAGCATGAAACTGAACTAACATTAGCGTTTGGTTGGTTTTATAGCTGTTACATTTAGGCTATTAGGCATATATCTGACTCAAAGTGTATATCTGGTCGTTGCTCTATATGGTCAGTATTCTTGGATGTCAACATTGATGCTACTGTGTAAAGAATGAAGTTTGAAGGGGCGTGGGCCTGCTGTAGACTGAAGCTACACACAGGAACAATAGAGCAGCTGTGTTCCTGCAGCAGGTGAATTGTTCTCTGGGACAACAGAGATGATGATATTGAGAGTTTAAGCTGCTGCCTGTCTTGAGGAGATTTATTGCATCAACACCTGGCTGCTGTAAAATATGCAGAAACCTGGACATAATGAAGCCTTTGTGTGTTCAGCTGACTTTTCCCTCTGGTTCCCTCTGCTACACATCAATTATTCATATTCATTAAGCCACTCCTTTATGAGTCATCCTCAGCGCTAACCAGCTCGATCTATCAAGTCTGACTCTTTCTTTTTGTTGTGTTTTCATCAGGCCTTGTAGCACACAGTGACCTCGACGAGAGAGCTATCGATGCTCTGAAAGAATTCAGCGAGGATGGAGCTCTGCAGGTGCTGCTCCAGTTCAAAGAGAGCGACCTGTCACACGTGCAAGTGAGTTTTAATCATCTGTGAAACGACGAGGAGGACGTCGCTTTAAAAAAAAAGGTTGTTGTTAGATTGGTTTCCACTCAGCGATGATTTAACTGTTTTGATTTGATTCTGCAGAACAAAAGTGCCTTTCTGTGCGGGGTGATGAAGACCTACAGGCAGAGAGAGAAACAGGGGACTAAAGTTTCAGATCCCACTAAAGGACCAGACGAGGTGAAGATCAAAGAGCTCCTGGACAGAACAGATTACACACTCGATGTTACAACAGGACAGAGGAAGTACGGAGGACCTCCACCTGAGTCTGTGTACACAGGAGTCCAGCCCACTGTCGGAACTGAGGTACACTTCTTCTGCTTCTACTGGTTATTAGCACCTCCTCTTCCTCCTCTTCTTCTTCCTCTTCCTCCTCGTCCTCCTCATCTTCCTCCTCCTCTTCTTCCTCTTCCTCCTCCTCCTCCTCTTCTTCTTCCTCCTCTTCTTCTTCCTCCTCTTCCTCTTCCTCCTCTTCCTCCACCTCCTCTTCCTCCTCCTCCCCTCTTCCTCTTCCTCCTCCTAACACCTCCTCTTCCTCTTCCTCCTCCTCCGCCTCTTCTTCCTCTTCCCCCTCCCCTCTTCCTCCCCCTCC
Organism: Labrus mixtus; assembly: GCF_963584025.1. NCBI lineage: Eukaryota > Metazoa > Chordata > Actinopteri > Labriformes > Labridae > Labrus > Labrus mixtus. The sequence continues at coordinate 1,691,646 of NC_083623.1, forward strand.
CCTCTTCCTCTTCCTCCCCCTCTTTCTCCTCTTGTTCCTCCTCCTCCCCTCTTTCTCCTCCTCCGCTTCCTCTTCCTCCTCTTCCTGTAGCTATTGATTATATTATATTTTGTATTTGAAGTTGATCAGAATGTAAATGAAGTTCTGTGTTTTCCTGGTTTTTAAAAGATGTCTCGTCTTCAAACAGTATTTGTAAATCTAAAAATTCAGTTTTCTTCTAGATATTTGTGGGGAAGATTCCCCGCGACCTGTTTGAAGACGAGCTGGTTCCTCTCTTTGAGAAGGCTGGACCTATCTGGGACCTCCGGTTGATGATGGACCCGCTGAGCGGCCTGAACCGGGGCTACGCCTTCGTCACGTTCTGCACTAAAGAAGCGGCTCAGGAGGCCGTGAAACTGGTGAGCCGATCAGTAAAACCTTTTTTTTTCTCTTGTGGAAAACTGAAGGGTTTAATTTTTAAGTGTTTAATATACCGTATTGGTCCGAATATAAGACGGCCTTTCTCCCCATCGAAATAGGTCTGAAAAAGTCGGGTCGTCTTATATTCGGGGTCTAGTATTCAGAGCGCAGCTCTAATTGTTCGCCTGTCCCTTTAAATGTTAATACACAACGCACTCTGAGAGGAGCAGGGGAGCGATGACAGTAAGAGCGAACACAGCGGGGCGGAGGACGTGTGTGAGGAATAGGAGACACCGGAGGAGAAGTTTGGCGAGCTTTAGTTTAGTTAAAGATGTGGCCTGTATTTTCTCTGTTATTTAAAAATGTTGATAATATTGCTTGATTTTAATTTTGAATCATACTGTACATATGTTTTGAAAAGTGCCGTAGCATATAACGATAAAGAGGCCTACGTTTATTATTGTTATCATTATTACAACAACAGGTGTTTAATTCAATGTGTTTTATTGTTATTTTCAAATAAAATGAAGTTCTTTAAAAAAAGTTCTTTATAAAAACAAGATCTGGTCTGCAAATCTTTTTTTCTAAATGTGAGTGTTGAAAAACGGGGGTCGTCTTATAATCAGGGTCGTCTTATATTCGGACCAATACGGTAATTTAATTTAAGGGTCTATTTCTTTGCTGACAACAAACAAGAAGTCTCAGGCCCTGTGTCCTCCGCCATTTTGTTTCTGGGCAGATTAGCGCTGGCTGTGCGCTCAGGAGCTCTTGCATGAAGCGCTGAGAAGAAAAGTGCTGCATATCCATCCTGTCGCTATGACAACAGTCTGTTGACACGGTATGACCGACACCGCTCTGTTTTATATTTGAGATCGTTTATTTCCCGATGGATGGATGTGGGTACAAGACACGATCTGTAAGCGGCAAAAGAGCGCTGAAATGTTTAAAGATTTTCAACTTGAGCGCTCGGGAACAAAAAAAGACTGAAAACTCAAAGAACAGACGCTAGGTTCTGCGCTTTTTCTCTGACCACCTGCCTGCTGCTGCGAACGCTCTCCACTCGTTGAAAACAATTGAAAAAAAGACGCTGGCGCTCAGAAAAAGACGCCAGGTGGACACGGGGGGCTCAGATTGAAAATAAACCTGCGAGTGTTTGATGTGGAAATGTTCTCTCTGTAGTTTCCTCTTGAAGGCAGTTTTGCCCGGTGTGTCATCTTCACACGTGTTTTTTTTTTCTTTTCAGTGTAATAATCATGAGATCCGCCCTGGAAAGCACATCGGCGTGTGTATATCCGTCGCCAACAACAGGCTATTCGTTGGCTCCATTCCCAAGAGTAAAACAAAGGAGCAGATCGTTGAAGAGTTTGCTAAAGTCACAGGTAAAGATTTATTTTTTTTAAGAGGGTGCTTGTTTGTGTAATCGTGATGCGATGGCGTTTTAAAGTGTCCGCCTTCCTCCAGAGGGCCTCAGTGACGTCATCCTGTACCATCAACCCGATGACAAAAAGAAAAACCGAGGCTTCTGTTTCCTCGAGTACGAAGACCACAAAACGGCTGCTCAGGCTCGCCGCCGGCTCATGAGCGGTAAAGTGAAGGTTTGGGGCAATGTGGTGACCGTGGAGTGGGCGGATCCCATTGAAGACCCCGACCCCGAGGTCATGGCGAAGGTGGGCTTTAAAAAAACCAAAAAAAAAACCAGAATCATCAGAAGGTTTAAAAACGCTGACCGAGCTCAAACCGTCTCTCTTTGTTTTTTACAGGTGAAAGTTTTATTTGTCAGGAACCTCGCCGGCGGCGTCACAGAGGAGCTCCTCGAGACGTCTTTCAGCGAGTTCGGGAAGCTGGAGCGAGTAAAGAAGCTCAAAGACTACGCCTTCATTCACTTCGAGGAGAGGGACGGCGCAGTGAAGGTACGTCTCCTTTTTCAGGCGCCAAACGATAAACAAACTGAGACAAATGAACTTCCTTCAGAAATGTTTTACACACTCGACCTCCGCTCTGCTTCTCTCAGGCGTTGGACGAAATGAACGGGAAGGAGCTGGATGGCGAGCCCATTGAGATTGTTTTTGCCAAGCCGCCGGATCAGAAGAGGAAGGAGCGCAAAGCACAACGCCACGCGGCCAAGTCACACATGTGAGTAAACGCCTCAGCAGGGAGACTCAATCCCAACTTCTCATCGAACTACATTACCCATAGGCCACCTACTTAAAGGGACAGGCTCAGGCCGGTAACACAACACCAGAGGAAAACTTTATTGATGAGTGTTGTGATTTGAGTCAAAAGCTCGTCAATGCAAAGCACCACACTTCAGTTTGTCCACCTTCAAAATAAAAGCACCCCACTTCAGTTTGTCCACCTTCAAAATAAAAGCACCACACTTCAGTTTGTCCACCTTCAAAATAATAGCACAACAGTTCAGTTAGTTCACCTTCAAAATAAAAGCACTCCACTTCAGTTTGTCCACCTTCAAAATAAAAGCACAACACTTCAGTTTGTCCACCTTTAAAATAAAAGCACCACACTTCAGTTTGTCCACCTTCAAAATAAAAGCACCCCACTTCAGTTTGTCCACCTTCAAAATAAAAGCACCCCACTTCTGTTTGTCCACCTTCAAAATAAAAGCACCACACTTCAGTTTGTCCACCTTCAAAATAAAAGCACCCCACTTCAGTTTGTCCACCTTCAAAATAAAAGCACCACACTTCAGTTTGTCCACCTTCAAAATAAAAGCACCACACTTCAGTTTGTCCACCTTCAAAATAAAAGCACCACATGTTATAATGTTAACAGCTGGGAAACTGAAATTCACAGAGCAAAGAAGTTAATATATAACAGATGCCGTGTGGACGGCAAGCGTGCAACCTTTACAGTGTGTGTTTGGTTTCAAGGTTACCCGTATTTCACCGTGGTTACAGCTTTGACACTGTTCCTGCTTAGCGTTCATCAGAATGACAGGATATTGAGTCGTGCCGCCTCGACTTCTGAGTGAAACGATTATTTTTCCTGATTGAGATTGTGCTCTTCATCGTATATTCTTCACTCTGATTTGATTTTTTTGTCTTTGCTCTCGACCCCTCAGGTATGATGATTATTACTACTACCCCCCTCCTTCCCACATGCCTCCTCCTGTCAGAGGGCGGGGCAGAGGCGGCAACAGGGGCGGCTACTCCTACCCCCCCGACTACTACGGTTACGAGGATTACTATGACTACTACGGCTATGACTATCACAACTACCGTGGCGGCTACGACGACCCCTACTACGGGTACGACGACTTCCAGGCCCCGGCGCGAGGGCGGGGCGGCAACAGGGGTCCAAGGGGCGGAGGCTCTCCGGCCAGGGGACGCGGCGGCGCGGGGGCACCCAGAGGCAGGGCCAACTTCTCCCAGCGAGGCGGGCCAGGAGGACCGGGCCGCGGCGGTGGCGGCGGGCGGGGCGTGAGAGGACTCGTGCAGCCGAGAGGGCGAGGAGGGGTACGTGGTGCTCGGGGTGGCCGCGGTGGAAATGTAGGAGGAAAGCGCAAAGCTGATGGGTACAACCAGCCAGATTCCAAGCGTCGCCAGACCAATAATCAGAACTGGGGCTCTCAACCCATTGCTCAGCAACCGCTCCAAGGTGGTGATCATTCTGGTAACTATTCCGGTTACAAATCCGACAACCAGGAATTTTATCAGGATTCTTTTGGGCAACAGTGGAAGTAAACCCGTAGGGGATTTGATAACAAAATACGTGTTTTATGGTTTTTTTTGTTTTTGTCTTTTTTTTTATTTAGAGACTTGATCTGATTGGCCCTCAATCCCAAAACGGTTGCCTGCGTTTTTTTTCCCCCCCTTCAAAAATTTGGGTGACATCTGGCAAGATATCTTTTTGTACATATTTTAATTAATCCGCTTGGACTCAAACCCGTAGTCACACTCCCACCTGTTTCTGGCGAACTGCTTTTTTTTCTTTTTATCCCTTTTTTGTTTTAAAAAAAAAAAAAAAGAGAAAAAAAAAGATGGTCGTTTAACAGATTTTCCATAACAAAAGTTTGAAAGAAATTTTTAGATGCAATTATGTGCTCGAGCTGTCTATTTGGCTTTCTGTGTGTTTTTAGACTGGTTTCCATGTTTTAAGTAGCTAACGGCAACAAAGCATATGTCTCCTAAACATGTATTTAAAACGAATGAAAAAAAAAACAATTTGTATTGTCACAGAGTAATGCGTGTCTTGTTATTGAGAAGAAGAAGAAAGAAAAAAAAAAAAAAAAAGGACCGTCGTAGTCCTTATTTTTTGGCTTTACATTTTGGCTTGTATTCTTTGCTGTTTGTCTGCTTTAATAAACATACACGCACACGTGTACAAAAAAACCTTCAAATTGTGTTGCAAATTCATGTTTCGGCAAATTCTCTCTTCAAATTGCCTTCAAAAATTTTAAAGGCTCCTTGTGGAAGAAAAATGGACTAAAGGTTTGCCGATGTTGGCCAACGTGCTACAAAAATGTCACCTTTTTGCATGCCATCAAATTCCAAATCACCGTTCTTCTTCTCCAGTCGGCATCTCGAGTGGCTCTGTATGTGTAGTGACATACTCCATCTTTGAGTTTCCTCTCAAAACGCATCAATGTCTCACAAATTGGTGTCCCAAATTCACTCTCAATGCAGCAGCAAGTTTAAGCCCCGTCCCCCCCTCTCTCCCTCTGTAGGGGGGGGGTTAAAAGCACAATTTGATAACTCTACCCAAAGTGGAGCTCTTTCCTTGTCCCAGAAGGATCTACCTAGCTGTTGAAGGCCTGGATACTAATCTTTGCATGTCTCTCTGGAGGTCGATGTCGTGCTAATGTGCCAGATAACTGCTAGCATGCTAGCTTGTAGTGTTGCTGTTCAGTTTGCTTCAATAGATGAAACCGGCTGCTCTTAACCTCCCGTCTCTCTCTCTCTCTCTCTCTCTGCCTGTTTGTCCACGTTTCACCTGCTGCACCTCAAACAATCTTGAAGTCATCGTCATGTTGCATGTTGATCGGCGGGGCGGCGAGCCCCTCCGAGAGAATGCTCCGTCTTAATGAATGCTAAAAATTCCTGTTGTTGCACAGCCCTTTCCTCCTCCGTTGAGTGTTTTGAGAATAGTAGATTGTGTGTAGATGTGACATGATCCTGTTTTCATTTCTCTAACTGCTTCCTTTTGTTACCTGACTAGCAGGAAAAAGGGGTCGAGGCCGGTCCTGATGTGTCGCTATGAAGACTGACCCCGTGTTCGGCGTCACACACTACAAGGCCGCCAGTGGACGGGATGGTAAGGTCACCTGACTCAGAGGGTCCAATGGTATATTCTTTTTCTCTTTTCTTTTTTTTAAGACTCTTTCAAACAGCCACATTTCAAGATAATCAAAAGAGCAAACCAAGAGCTTGCTTTATGAAGTTTTAACCCCCTCCCGCCTTTTCCCCCCAAATATGCTAATTCAGACTTGACTGAGCCGGAGTTCAAGTTCAAGATGGACGTCCTTCTTGGAAAAGTCTTTGCACTTTGTTAAGGTTTGGAGTGTGTAGTGTTTTTAAAGCTCTTATGATGGACTAGACTCGATCATCTCTGAGTATTAGAGCGAGTGTTGACGTGTGATCACCCCCCGCTGTTCAAGGTCGGGCGCTCCGGGGAAAGCAAACGAGGGTCTGTTAACTACCTCAGTTTGAAGGACTCTCCTGATCTGCCCCCCCTCTCCCTCTCCCCTCCACCCTCAGAGAGATTCACAAACAACAGAGCACTTAAAGAGTCCAAAGCCTGATTTATATTTGTGTGTTGAATCAAAGCTGAACCTCTCCACAGTCAAAGTAAGATGACTATGCTAACCGCTAAAATGCTATCAGCTGGTGACGTTTTCATACATGTCACATGCATTCTCCTGATCAGCTCACTCTGACTTTCTGCAGAATAAATACGAGGAGGTCTGCAGGAGAAACTCCGGGTGGAGAGAGAAACATTCAGATGTTTGACGCTCAGTCTGATAAACTTCAGGACGTTTTGTTCTTCTGTGAAGTCGCTCAGCTTCTCCAGCTTTTTCTCTCAGTTAACTGAGCGTATAATGTGAAAGTTTGAGCTGCCTAACGCTAATCAACAGTTTAATTTACTGGAAGAAAAAAAACAACCTTTTTTATTTTAATGAGAGTATCTTAAAGTACCAAATCTTTTTATTTTATTTAACCAGGAAAAAGTCTCATTGAGATTAAAAAATCTCTTTAACAAAGAGCGTCCTGGTCAAGACAGGCAGCGGCACAGTTACAGGGTTTCAGACATAAAACACTTAAATACAGGAATCACAAGAAGAACCATTCATCAGAATCTGTCAGAAGTCATCAGAAACAAGGAGATCAAAAAGGGCAATACGAGTTATCTAAAACACACACAAAAAAAGGAAAGGCTCGTCAGAGAGGAAATGAATCCATCAAAACTTTCAGGCTAACTCCTGAACTCTACAGAAGTTGCAGAAAACGTTGCCAAAGTATTTGCAATTTACATTTATTGGCAACATTTCAGTACAGAGACGTCACCTCTGTGTTTCACTGAAACTTGCAGCGACAGTGAGCAGGATTTTCAGATCCCTCCGACTTCTATTTTTCCTGCTTTGGTATCCAAACAGGTGACGATATTGTTTGATTTTTAACAATTCCCGTATGAAGACGACCCTAACACACAAAAGCAAGCGGCAAACGAGCTCGTTGCCCGCTGTCGCTGCGTCCGGCTTTACTCCCAGCTGTAGCTGTCCGTGTCGCTTCAGGACGTCGTTCACTGAAGATTCAGCGCTGAAGTATAAATCAGGCTTTGGGTCGACGCAGGCTTCAGTTACTGTCCACGTGCTCGCTGGTCTTCCTGAAATGAGCCTCAGGCCCCGTGTCCACCTGGCGTTTAGTATCTGAGCGCCAGCGTTCTTTTTCATTGAGTACAGAGCGTCCTCTTTTGAGCTGCTGCTCCGAGCACTTTGAGTTGAAAAATCTTGCAACTTTTCAGAAAGGCGCTCTTCTCCAAATATATTCCCCGTGTTTTGGTCTCCTAGGGATCGTGCCCTGTAAGCCACACCCTCCTCGCTCCAGGTGGACACGTCGACCCTTACTGTCTTTATAAATGAACCGAGTGATGATGATGTAGTGTACAGACGCGTTGGTTTATAAATGTGAAATCTTTTTAACGCCTGGAAACTTCCTGTCGGCCATGACGGGAAGGCTGTCATGTTTTTATTTTTTTTGTATTTGTTGGTTTTGTCGATGTGACGACATCTCTGCACAAACGTCTGTGTTGTTTCTCTTAACGTGTGTGAAGCTGCCTTTTATTTTGTAAACATGTCTTGTTTATTTCCACTTCCTGTAAAGTAGAGGAAGCAAGTTTTGTAGGAATCAAAGATGGCGTTGGGGGGGGGGGGTTAAAGAAACAGCACGATGATAAACTACGATGTCGACCATGTACAGTAAACGTCTTATCACCGTCAGTGATCATGAAATACAGGAAGCTAACGTGTAAAGAATTTTAAAGGAGTCGATCCAAACTCATGTTCAAACTGCAAACAGGCGGGATTAAAGATTTAAAGGATCTTTACGGCGTGTTTTAGTCAAACCGATCTACTTCTACCCCACGTCATGTCGCTCAAAGCTCATTGGTTCCTGCCAAAAAAGCTTTGAAAACCCCTTTAAAATATTTAGTTTGGGGGCGCTGGCGGTTGGTGCAGAGCCAGGTTCTAGTCCTGTGGCTCCTTTCCTGCATGTCATTTCTCTCTCTCTCTCTCTCTCTCTCTCTCTCCCCCTCCCCCCCGGTTCTACAAAACTACGGATGTTTAATCACATTTAAACTAAAAGAAAACAAGTGTGAAGTTTAGACCCTGTGCAGGAATAATGCTTCCTTTTTTTGGTTATTAACCAAGAATCTCTAGAGTGGATGCTCACACAGGTCACCATGTGGTGGACTCTGAAGCTTCAGTGTTTATCCAGCTCTGCATGGGTCTGTAAACCTTTCTGTGTTCTAACCTCTCTCCATTTTTCAAAAGCATCTCCAATATTGATCCTAGTTTGAGCACGTTTCTGCTCGTGGAGCTTATTAGAAACATGCAGAGGCTTTTTAGGTCGGGTACAATCACTTCTATCTGAACCACTTCTCTTGCCCGCTTCCATCGCTGCAACACCTGTTGACCTGATAACTGGCATCAGTTTGGATTTCTCCTTTGAGCTCTTTTTAAACAATCACGTGTGTCTGAGAAGTTGGTTTTTTTTTTTACTTTTTGCCTTGTTTTGTTTTCCATGAAACTCAGCGTCATGTCACACGTTTGATTTTCTTTGTGCAGCGATGACTGTTGAGTTGCCAAGTTTAAAGGTCAAATTGTTCTTCTTGTTTTTTGTTTTGCTAACCTGTGTGTTTGCATTCTTGCAAATGAATTGTTTTATACTGTACAGTGAGGTGAGTTAAACCTATTTTTCTAATAAAGTTATTGACTTTGAACCTGGCTGGTTTGTGTCGATCATTTCTAAATACAGATCAATAAGAAGAAGTGAAGTGTTTGTGTGTTATGGTACTGGTTCTATAACGTTAATATCTCTTATTTAAATTAGCAATGCATTGGCCAGACCGTGTGTTGGACTTTTCCTGCAATATTTCAAAGACAATGCACGATGTAGGGAGTCCTCCTCACACCTGTCACACATTCAGGTGTGCAGAGATTCTTTTTCAAGACCTTATCAAATAATGGGTGACTAGGACTTTTATTGCTGTTGCTATGGTCTCCATATCGTTTGATATTATCTACCAGAATTGTATTGAAATGTAAAACTCTCAGGTACTGTGACTAGACCACCCTCGTTGGTTCACATTTGATAAATCTAAAACATGTTTACAAGTCAACTTTACCCTTTAGCTATTAAGCTGTACACAAGTTCCTGATTTTAAACCATCTTTTTGACATTAATATTTTGTTTTAAAGAAGAAATATCCAGAAACCCACTCACAAATAAAACCACAATTAAAAAATAACTTGTATCATATTTTAGGGTTTTGATTTAAAAGTATTTCTTATGGTCCTGAAACACATTTAAACATGAATTCAAACATACATTTGTACTTTAAAGTACTTAGAAACATGTTATTTTAGGGTCATTATAACCTCCAGTGGTGGAAATGCCTTTTTACATTTCGGGCTCCTCCTCCATCATCATAGTCTTGGATTAAGAACTGGGATTTTGATTAAACCAGAACTATAGAAAAAAGACTTAAACATGTTATTTAAATGTAGGTTTTGTTGGTCGGTGGGGGGGTCACTGAGTTTACTTGTTCAAATCAAATCCATAAATTCACCAGAATCAGAATCGCTCTGCTGGGCCCTTGTTGAATTTTTTTGTCCTTGCTCCAGTTTGTTGTCTGCTTACATTTGCCTGATGTTTTCTTTTGGAAAAGTTAGATTTTTATTTATTTATTTTTATATATAATCCCCCCTAGTCTTGATTTATGTTTGAATTAACTTGTGTTTTTTGCTGTTGTATGTTCATCCTCTTTAAGAGTTTCTATAAACATTTTTTGTATATGTTAAATTTGTCAATAAAGACGGTTAAAAACATAATAACAAAATAAAATAAAAAGGATCGCTCCGCTGGAAGTGACGTTGATCGGTTCGGGGTTGCCATGTGTGCGGAGAAAAATACACAAGTGCGTTTAAATCTTTAAAAAGTGAGTACATTTTTTAACACATTACAGACAAATTATTTACACAACTTTAAACTAAGGAAACTTATCTTGCTCTTTATTTCACATGTATATATAAGACAAAGCAAAGAGTGATATTTTTTTTTTACATCATGTAATACCTTTAGTACAAATCGTGCTTTTATTTTAACCGCCGGTTTGTGTGGATTACTTGTTTCTTTGACGGATCTGGCAACCCCCCGGCTCGGTCGGATTAGCGAACATTCCATCTGTCAAGGAAGCGACTTTAAAAAACATGGAAAACATCGAGTGAAAAACTCTGAAAGTTAATCTTTTTTATAAACGTGTGGACTAGTCTGAGCTTCAGACGAAGACTGAGCCTTTGGAGAAAATGTTTGTTTTTATATGAAGAGGATTTCCGGTGGTTTCGTCGCCGTAAGTTTAAAAAAACAAACGAACGTTAACGGTTATGTTAGCTAGCTAAAGTTTAGCAGCTACATTCGACACAAACTTCGGTTCCTCGACTCTCACTTTTAACCGGTGTTATAAGTTTAAACAGGCAGGTGAATCGCTCTTTAGTGGTGTTTAGAGGTTAAAGGTGTCTCTAACATGTGTCAACAGGTGTGAAGGATGGCAGGTATTTTAAGGTTTCTGAAGCTGGGGCTGCAGGTCGACGTCCTGAGAGAAACTGGACGTCAGTATCCGGTCTTCTGCTTCCTGCTGCTGTCGATGCTCTCTCTCACGGTGCTGCTCAACAGGTAAACTACAGGTCAGAACTCAGGTGTGTGTCAGGTGATCTCTCTCACGGTGCTGCTGAACAGGTAAACTACAGGTCAGAACTCAGGTGTGTGTCAGGTGCTGCTCAACAGGTAAACTACAGGTCAGAACTCAGGTGTGTGTCAGGTGATCTCTCTCACGGTGCTGCTCAACAGGTAAACTACAGGTCAGAACTCAGGTGTGTGTCAGGTGCTGCTCAACAGGTAAACTACAGGTCAGAACTCAGGTGTGTGTCAGGTGATCTCTCTCACGGTGCTGCTGAACAGGTAAACTACAGGTCAGAACTCAGGTGTGTGTCAGGTGATCTCTCTCACGGTGCTGCTGAACAGGTAAACTACAGGTCAGAACTCAGGTGTGTGTCAGGTGCTGCTCAACAGGTAAACTACAGGTCAGAACTCAGGTGTGTGTCAGGTGATCTCTCTCACGGTGCTGCAGAACAGGTAAACTACAGGTCAGAACTCAGGTGTGTGTCAGGTGCTGCTCAACAGGTAAACTACAGGTCAGAACTCAGGTGTGTGTCAGGTGATCTCTCTCACGGTGCTGCTCAACAGGTAAACTACAGGACAGAACTCAGGTGTGTGTCAGGTGATCTCTTTAACACCTGGTGGGTCATGTGATCAAAACTGTAAATTACAGTGCAGGACAAAGTATAGATACTCCTCCTGGTCGAGTATCTATGAGGGACAATAACTGACTAAAGTATTAATAAATAAATAAATGCATCAATAAATATATAAATAAATATATAAATGCTGAAAACAAAACATCAATGAATAAATAATAAATACACTTTGTTAATGAAAAAGACTATTTATATATTTTTATATGTATTTATTCATTTATTAGTGTATTTCTACAGTTATAGATGTATCAATGCATACATTTCCACATTAATTGAGTTATTAATTTATTTCCGTATTTTTACATTTACACATCTATTTATTTCTGTGTCCAGGTCGTAAGAGGAAAAGTATATATGTAAATTTGCTTCTGTCTGTTTTTCTAAATTGACCAATCCTACTTCAGTAATGTTAGGACGGCCCACTTAATTTACATATTTACTTTTCCTTGTACAACATGGACACAGAAATACATAAATAAATATATGAATATATTTATTTATTGATGCATTTATTTATTTATACATTATTGTATGCATTTCTCCCAACATTTATTTATTTATTCATTTATTTATTTATTTATACTTTAGTCATTTTTTGTCCCTCATAAGTATCAACATAAAACTTCTATTTATAGCCCGGGCTTTTATTTACCTAAGTCTGTAAAATGACCTTGCCTTTATTCAGGACAGACATCAACACAAGACGGGCCTTTAATGATTTAAAACACAAATTATGCAAAGCTACGGGAGCCCATACAGTCCAAAAAGTAAACAAAACAACTTAGATAATATCTTGTGTGTACAGGGCTCTCATTTATAACCGTTGCGTACGCACAGAACGGGGTCTGAAACTGGCGTACGCCTTTTCCCACGCAAAGTTGGTGATCTATAAAAAAAACCTGACGGTAAAATGTGTGCACCGGTCAGCAAACTCTGACCCAGGCGTACGTACATTTTGGAGGCAGGGGAAATTGGTGACACAGACGGTGAAGTGGTGAATTGAAGCCTGCAGATACATACTGATGTCTCTAACACATTTTATTTAACTAAATATCAAACTTTACTGACAGATCCACGTCATCAGAATCATTCAAACCGAGGGTTTTATTTAGGCTATAATCACGCATGTAGTGAGCCGTTTCCGATAAGTAACTTTCATTATGACAATATATAAACAAAAAATAAAAGTCCGCCACATACACATTGCATCAGCACCTTCATTATCCCGGACAGACCTCAGAGGACCGGACTTGAACACTAATGTAATCACTGATGTAGAGTTAAACATTAGACTAACACAGAGACCATAGAGCCTCCAGTTTTCATTAATATATTTAAATATCGAGCATTTATCATCAAGTGTGATTTTTAGTTTTAATAAAGATGACTGTATCAAGACGCACAGAGACAGCTTCACACATTTCACCTTCTCCAGATTCAACACGTCTTCATCAGCTGCACGTATTTATTCTGTAAGTAATTCAAGTGTGGACATTAAGTCAGGTCATCTGTGAAACGATCATTAGGTCTATATATCCTCATAATGAGTCACAGAGCAGACGGAGTTTACCACGAAAAAAAGGACCAACAATCAAACGTTTTTGTTCGTTGATCAAACGTTTGATCACTAATATGATAGAGTGAGGCAGACTGCTGACTGACGTGAGCACTCTGACAATATGAAGAAGTCAGTGTGGGTCCTGTTAACATGTAAACATTGGAGATATTCTCGTGTGTAATGATGAACGCTGGATGTTCTGGCGCTGTAGGAGGACAGGGTGAATGCAGCAGCGACGTGGTGCTTTGTGTTGACTGTTTATGGTTGATTGTGGGCGTGTAGAGGGGGGGAACATGGGGCTAATCTATGTGCGCACATTTCCAGGTGGATCGTGATTTATAAAGGGAACATTGCGTGCAGGTGTGCGTACGAACGGTTTTATAAATCAGAATCATTTTGTGCGCACGCCATTTCTGTGTTTTTGGCGCACGTACATTTTTAGTCTGGATTCTACGCACTCTTTTATAAATGAGACCCCTGGATATTATCTTGTTCCCTCAAGATTGTGTATTGTGTGCACAAGACTTTAAACTACTAAATTTACACCTGAAAGAATATTTAACAAAATGAAGATAAACAAATTAAACAAATCACTAACTTGATCTTGCTCTGTAGAGCAGCTTATAAACCTGTTTCACGTCCTGCACACACACAAGCATTACTCTCTCTTTCTTGGACAGATGTTGTAGTTCCTCGTTGTTTTTGTGGCGTCCTGCTCCACAAACTATTTAGATACTGAATGCATCGTTGTCAAAACGTGCAGCGACACCAGGTCAGTAAGAGGGACCAGGTCTTTGATTGGGATGAGCTTTTATTTGAAGTTTTACTGTACTCCTCTACGAGTGAAAGTTGCTCAGTCAGATTATTACTCGAGTTAAAGTACTGGAGGACATCCATCCATTATCTGCTACAGTGGTTAGATCTGTTCCTCTCTGTGAGGAGGTTCCTGGTTTGAATCCCCGTCTGTCGGGAGTCTCTCTGTGAGGAGGTTCCTGGTTTGAATCCCCGTCTGTCAGGACTCTCTCTGTGAGGAGGTTCCTGGTTTGAATCCCCGTCTGTCGGGAGTCTCTCTGTGAGGAGGTTCCTGGTTTGAATCCCCGTCTGACAGGAGTCTCTCTGTGTGGAGGTTCCTGGTTTGAATCCCCATCTGTCAGGAGTCTCTCTGTGTGGAGGTTCCTGGTTTGAATCCCCGTCTGTCGGGAGTCTCTCTGTGAGGAGGTTCCTGGTTTGAATCCCCGTCTGACGGGAGTCTCTCTGTGAGGGGGTTCCTGGTTTGAATCCCCGTCTGACGGGAGTCTCTCTGTGAGGAGGTTCCTGGTTTGAATCCCCGTCTGTCGGGAGTCTCTCTGTGAGGAGGTTCCTGGTTTGAATCCCCGTCTGACGGGAGTCTCTCTGTGAGGGGGTTCCTGGTTTGAATCCCCGTCTGACGGGAGTCTCTCTGTGAGGAGGTTCCTGGTTTGAATCCCCGTCTGACGGGAGTCTCTCTGTGAGGAGGTTCCTGGTTTGAATCCCCGTCTGTCAGGAGTCTCTCTGTGAGGAGGTTCCTGGTTTGAATCCCCGTCTGTCAGGAGTCTCTCTGTGAGGAGGTTCCTGGTTTGAATCCCCTTCTGACAGGAGTCTCTCTGTGAGGAGGTTCCTGGTTTGAATCCCCGTCTGTCAGGAGTCTCTCTGTGAGGAGGTTCCTGGTTTGAATCCCCGTCCTTCAGGAGTCTCTCTGTGAGGAGGTTCCTGGTTTGAATCCCCGTCCTTCAGGAGTCTCTCTGTGAGGAGGTTCCTGGTTTGAATCCCTATCCTTCAGGAGCCACTCTGTGAGGAGGTTCCTGGTTTGAATCCCCGTCCTTCAGGAGTCTCTCTGTGAGGAGTTCCCCCTGAAACACATCGAGAGACGCTCATACTTGAATCTGACTTCGATTTCCACTATTCTAGAGTTGTATTTTCTCAGAGCAACACATCAGTTTTCATCAGGTTTTAATATCCACACAGGTATATCCACATCCTGATGGTGTTCTGGTCCTTCCTGGCTGGCGTCATCACTTTCTACTGCTCCCTCGGACCAGAGTCTCTTCTCCCAAATATCTTCTTCAGCGTGAAGCCCAGGAACAAAGTGAGTCTGAGTGCTATCTGTTCAAGTTTAAAATACTGTGTGAGGCACCTTTACGAGCGTTCATTTGGGGAAAAAAAAGCTCTCTTTATATTTAACAGAGGGTGATGTAAGCGATGAATAAAAACGTGGTGTTTGTGTTTTTGATCCCACAGAGGCAGGAGCAGGAGTTGTTTCCTCTGGGACACAGCTGTGCCGTGTGCGGGAAGGTCAAGTGCAAACGTCACCGGTGAGTTTAAGTTTACTCTGAGCAGAAAAAACACTGAATATAATAAACACACAGACGGGACTGCGTCCTCGGACAAGCGGTAGAAAATGGATGCATGGTTAAAGTGTGAAACTGATTCACATAATTCTGCTCTGTTGTTTTTGTGTTTCAGTTTTTCTCACTAACCTAATTATCAGTGTCATTTAAAAATGTAAAATATAAAAATAAAAAACACAATGTACAAAAGGTGCAATGTAGGAGCTGTGCATGTTCTACTTGACCTTGAACAGCAACGTTAAGGCTTCAAGAAGAACCTGTGGAGTTTCAAAGTTTTACTAACAGTCAGGGAAAAACTTTGACTTACTGAAATAACGCACGCTGTATGAGAGCGGACACTTTACACACATTCAGTGTCCATGCAGGAGGTTAATATTCTTCAGAGGTGGATCGAGACAAGAATTTAATAATTATAAGTCAAGTCTCCTCTCTCTGAGTCATCTGTAGATTCTGTTTAGTCATCCATCACCAAGAGATTAACTAAATGATGTATGTTGGTCTATGAGCGAGCATCATCAGGTTTTTTTTCCAATATGTAATCAGGACGTTAAATCTGAGTATTATTAAGATCTCCTGATCGACGTTCCTTCATTCATTGACTCTTTTCTTCTCTGCAGGCCGACACTTCTCCTAGAAAACCACCAGCCATGGTTGGACCTGAAAGTTCATTCAAAAGTGGACGCATCGGTCGCAGAGGTACCCGTCACACACTTCACTTCTCCTTTGTTTAACACCTAACATAGAAACTCTCTCTGTATGTAAAGACTTCACACTCTTTGTTGTCTCTGTGCTTCAGGTGTTTGAGTTAGTCCTGGAGAACTTTGTGTACCCCTGGTACAGGTGAGACTCTTTGTTTTAGCTCAGACTCACTTCATGGAGACGTTGAGATAAACTCATCGCTCTCTGTCTCTTTTCTCTTTTCAGGGACATCACAGACGATGAAGCGTGCGTGGATGAACTGAGGATGACCTTCCGCTTCTTCGCGTCCGTGCTCGTCCGCCGCGCTCAGAAGGTGAAGCTCAAACTCTCCTCTGCAGCAGTCAGAGGAGAAACGTCTTTAAAGATATAACGAACAGTTTGAATATCAATCATCTGCAGGTTGTTTTACTGAAAGCTAATGAAGATGTTTATTGTTCATCAACATTCACTGATTGTTTCAGCTGTTCAACTTGAACTCTGAATTTAAACACGTTGTTTTGTTAGATCAGCTGTTCTGGTTTTTCCTGCTTCTCTTTCTAATTTACATGAAGTCAAATACAGCTTGTTGTTTCGTACCTTCAGGTTCTTCTTCTGCTTCAGGATGTTTTTTTTTGAGTAGATTTAAAGGCTTTATATGTGATTTTTTGATCCAGCAGATGTCGCCCTTGAGCACCAGCATGAAACCAAAACAACTCGCGCTGCATTGTTGTGTTAGCATGCTAATGCTAGCGATCTTTATTCTGCTCGTATCTTCACACTGCATGTAAATTTACCTGAAATGAGCGTGATCTAGAAACACAGTTAAGCAGTGAGTACAGTATGTTATTCTTCTTTTCTCTAGTCCCTCAATTAAACAACTTTTATACACGAGGGGAGGAGTCAGCCGGCCGTCCAGACGATGTAAACAAAGTGAAGATAGGATTCTGAAAACTCTGAAAACATCACAGACAGTGGGACTCGGGTGTTACACCCATTGTAGACAGTCATGACTCACAGAGTTATTTTCAGAGGATAAACTTGATTTATATATTTAAGTGAGAAGAATCACATATGAAGCCTTTAACTTTAGGTTTGATAAACTGGAACTCAATATTTAGTCAAAATGTAAAATCTGTGAACTCATCTGTTGTTGTTGTTGTTGTTTGTTTGTTTTTTTGAATAGGTGGATGTTCCCGCTGTGTTTGCAGACAAAGTGATGAAAGCTGCAATGAAGCACATTGAAATCATCTCAAAAGCTCGACTCAAAGGTACCCATCGTACTTATCAACATGCGTAGCTGTATGCTACAGTTTGAAATGGGAATTTACCGAAATGGAAAGAATTCATGTTCTCAATCTTTAGACATTTCTTCCTGCAATTATTAATAAAAACATGTTTTTAGCTCTTTGCAGACTGCATTTCAACAAACGTGCTGTAACTAAGCTCAGCCCTCATCAACGTCTTTGTACGTTCATATTGATTCTGCAGTGGTTTAATATCAGCGTCCTGCCATTGATCTCAGTCTCACTCACCTGAGAGACAAAAACAGGAATATCAGTCCTTAATTTTTCCTCTTCCTTTCTCTTTCTCACTTTGATTCTTCCTCTTTGCACAACAAATATGAAGGAGTGTTAGCATAAGGAAATGCCACTGTCAGTTCAGACCTTAAACTGAATAAATGTCAAGATCAAATGAAAGAAAGGGCAAAAGACAACAAATAGCAATCAGAAAAATATTCATTTTATGTTATAAAGGATTTAATTCACCACATTTGCCAGAAAAAAGATGTACTCTACTGTATACTGTATTTATATGCTACATGGAAAAAATATAAAATATGCTTATTTTATCCTCTAGCAGTTGTCAGTATCTTCGGAGTATTCAAACATCTACTAGCTGACATAAAATGAATTCTTAACATTCAGATCATGTGAATTCACACTGCACACACACACTGCGCTGTGCTCCCCTACTGGATCAGCTGGTCCTGTCTCCTCTGTAACGCCTCTGAAGGCGGTACAGAGGGGGGGTCATTCAGTCATGTTAACTGGTGCTGTTGTTTGTCTGCAGTGAACAACGTGGACGCTCTCCAACAGGCCGGGCTGGATGAATACGGCCCTGACCTCCACATCGCTCTGCGCAGCCGGAAAGACGAGCTGCTCTACCTGAGGAAGCTGACTGAGATGCTGTTTCCATACGTCATGCCTCCCAAGGCCACAGACTGCAGGTAACCAGTCTACAGGGAGCTGCTGGGTCACATCCAGGACTGCTGCAGAGGACTGATGGTAAACGTTATAACTGATGGACGTCTGGTCTGTGTTCAGGTCTCTGGCTCTGCTGATCCGGGAGGTGATGGCTGGATCTGTTATGTTACCAACCATGGATTTCATGGCTGACCCTGTGAGTAGAA
>NC_083623.1:1717603-1730103 GCF_963584025.1 Labrus mixtus
CTGGAGCATCAGCATCCCCTTCATCGACGTCTGTGACGACGAGGCCAAGAGGGAGAAGGTCCCCGTCTTCTGCATCGACGTGGAACGCAACGACAGGAAAGAAGGTGAGTGAGCACGAAGTCACTTCCTGACATTTCTCTTTAAACATTATACCAACTTGAAACTTGACTCCACTTTGCAAAGCTGCAGCTCCGTCAGGGTTTTTTATTTGATATGTGACGTTAAAGTCAATAAAGTTTGATATTCCTGGACTTGAAGAGGACATATGATCCCCTCCTCCACCTTTTCAAACAGTCCCCTCCTCCACCTTTTCAAACAGTCCCCTCCTCCACCTTTTCAAACAGTCCCCTCCTCCACCTTTTCAAACAGTCCCCCTGTGGTCTAAATGAAACATCTGTGCTTTGGTCAAAATATAACATGAATCAAGCACCAGAGGAGGTTTGTGACCCTGTATAAACCAGCTCTCTCAGAACGCTCCGTTTTGGTGTGTGTGTCTCTTTAAATGCAATGAGCAACGCGGTCGGCACAAACTCATCTGCGTTGTTACAAAATCTTGGAGGTGCGCGGCTGGGCGAGCGGTCCTCCTCAGACCATTCTCGCGCCGACCGCGATTGCGCAATATCGCCGCGCCGACCGCAAGAAGCATGAAACCTGATTCAATGAGTCGCAATGTGCAGCACATGGCTAATTTACATAACGTTATTTTTCCGTGAAAACACTGTGGAAAGATTCAAAGTCTGGCTAGCGAGCCAGCCTTTCTGTTCAACATGCTGTCTGATCATATTTACTGTTTGGTAGACAGAGGTAAAGAGAGAGAGAAATGTGTGCTAGCTGAAGGTAACTTCATACAGCTCTCTGCTTCATTATTATCTCAGGAAACATTAAAGTGATAACAAATGTGACAGTGTCAACACATGTAATAAGATAGGGAATATAAACTTAATGAGAATCAACAGGAGATAAAACATCAGGTTCATATATTGATAATGTTTCATATTTAATGATAGAAGATAAAATATTGTCACACTTGATGACTGTATGATGATGTTCTCTCAGACTCTGAGAGATACCTGCACAGTGACTGTCCTTCACATCACCTCTTAGTGGAACATGGTAAGCTCTGTTCTGCAAATTCATCCCATTTCTAAAAAGGGACTGAAGGTTTGGAGCATCATGGGGTTCTTCATGTTTCACTGAAGCTTTATCAAAAAGATAGAACAGAACATAGATATCGACAAGCAATTGTGTTTTTCTGATTGTTTGCACTGCTTCTTTAGTCTGAATGATAAAATCTTCTGTAAATTCACATTTTAAACTCAGATTGATAAAATTCTCACAAAATTTATATGGAATAATAAACAACCCTGCATTAGCAGGCGTTTCCTGGAGAGGCACAAGAGGGCAGGGGGAATGGCCATGCCCAATCTTTTGTATTATTACTGGGCAAGCAACATTCAAAAAATTATCTTCTGGGTCAAAGGTCACAGCAGTGAGAATGTGCCAGACTGGGTCCGAGCAGAGTCTTTTGGAGTCCCTGTTTATTCAATGGTTTGTTCTCCCTTACGGATCTCTGCATGTAGTTCAATGAAAAATCCTGTGGCAATCCACACACTTAAAATTTGGTTACAATTTAGGAAACATTTTGGCTTCCGAAGCCCTTCAATAATGGCCCCTATAGTGTCTAATCATCTTTTTACGCCTGCTTTAATGGACATGGCCTTCCGTGCCTGGCATGGGAATGGAATACAGTATATTAAAGACCTCTTTTTGGATGGAGTATTTGCATCCTTTGACCAGCTGGTGATAAAATACAAATTATCACGAATAAACTTCTTTCGATATTTGCAGCTAAGGGACTTTGTTAGAAAACAATACAGCTTCTTTCCAAACATACCTCCAACTTCTCCAGTTGACGAGTTGCTATCTCTTAATGCAGATAAGAAAAGGTTAATCTCCCAGATTTATGAAACTATTTGTGAAATTATTCCTCAACCATTAGATAAACTTAAAACACAATGGGAAAAAGACTTCTACTACTCGCTACCAATCGAGCGCTGGAATGCAATTCTTAAACAAGTTCACTCTTCATCTCCTTGCAGCAGACACGGGCTCATACAATTTAAAATTGTGCACCGTCTCCACTTTACAAAAGCCAAGTTGGCTAAAATCTCCCCAAATCTGGACCCCACTTGTGATAAATGTAAATCAGCACCGGCCACCTTAATTCATATGTTTTGGCTATGCCCTTCTTTGCATGTTTTTTGGGAGACCATTTTTAAATCTTTAAGCAAGGCCTACAATGTATCAGTTGAGCCACATCCTCTTACTGCCATTTTTAGTGTAAAACCAGAAAACGCTATTTGGTCAGGAAATTTTTGTAATGTTATCGCCTTCACCTGCTTGCTAGCACGTCGTCTGATACTGTTACATTGGAAAGGTCCTAAGCCTCCTTCCCATGCCAGGTGGATGAAGGAAGTCATGTTCAATCTAAAACTAGAAAAGATTAAATGCACCATGAGGGGGAAAAAGGCTGAGTTCAGTAAAATGTGGTTTCCATTCATAGCCTATTTCACTACTGTTACTGGGATAACAAATTGGAATGACACATAGCACTGTTGATGATTATGGGGTTTAATAGGAGCAGCTGCAAATGCCTGGATTATTTGTGTTAACTAGCTGTTTGTGGATAAATGTATGTATATGTGTAAATGTAGACAGTACATTATGCTATCATTGTTGTTAAAAGCATTGCGGTGGGGGGGGGGGACTGAGGGTGGTTTTGGGTGGTGGATTGGGGAGATAAGAGGGTTTGGGTAGGGATGGGTGGCTTTATATTTTGTATTCTGTACATCATGCAGCGATTTGTACTGTTCAAGTTAAAAACTCAATAAAAAAAAGAAGAAATTCACATTTTAAAGCTGATATTTAAAAAAAAAAAAATCTTCCTGGGGGAGCATACCCCCGGACCCCCCTAGGGATCCATGATCCATGTCACCTTTTTCATCCCTGATGAGTTTGCACCCCTGAGAATCCCACTGTGACATCACAAGGAGAGCACATTTGAAACAGAGTTCTCTGTGTTGTAAGACTTATGCAGACCACAAACAAAGGACTGGATGGTTTATTTCACATGTTGTGGGTCAGTAGACTCTCAGGTTACCCAGATATATGTTCAAAAACACTGAAGAAGAGGATTGTTCATAATATGTCTCCTTTAACTGATGGTCTGACATGTTGATGTTTGTCGTTTTTTTCCTGCAGTTGGTCATGAAACTGAAAAGTGGTCGGTCTTTAGACGATATCTGGAGTTCTACGTGCTGGAATCTAAACTCACCGAGTTCCACGGTAAATAATGTCTGATTGTCTCTGTGTGTTGTTTCCTCTCATAGAGCTACATGGACCTGACTCTTAACTGAATGTTTTCTGTGCAGGCACTTTTGCAGACACACAGCTTCCTTCCAAAAGACTCATTGGACCTAAGAACTACGAGTTCCTCGTTTCAAAACGGGAAGAGTTCGAGGAGTATTTACAGGTATTTATAACTGTGTTGTAGTACTTGACCAAGACCGGTCTGGAGACCACCTTTAGAAGGTCTCGATCTCGAATCAGAATCAAAAGCATTTTTACCCGGTATGTCTCGGACTCCGGCTTTTTCCTCGTCATTACTGTGATTAGAAGGAAACGCCTCCTCCTTTTAAAAAAAAAAAATGGAATAACATAATAATGTAGTTTGATTTGTATCCCCCGGTTACGGCCGAGGCCTTCCCATTGTTGCGGTCTGAGTTAGGGACACGCCCCCTAAACACAAGATGAGGATTTTTCAGAGATATTTATGGTCTCGGTCTCGGTCTCGCCATGCCTTGGTCTTGACTCAGTCTTGATCCCCAAATGTCTTGATGTTGGTCTTGACTCGGTCTTGGTCTCCCCTGGTCTTGGTCTTGGTCATGACTCTGTCTCGATCCCTAAATGTCTCGCTCTCGGAGCACTCTGGTCTCGGGTATGTCTCGGTCTCGGTTAGTCTGGTCTACAATACTTATAAAAGAAAATCTGGAGAAGCTAAATATGATTTAGTTTTTACTCTGTAATGCTGAAGAACTAAACATGTACATTCAGTGTTTGGCCACTAGAGGGCAGCATAACAGAACAGAATGAGGTTCAGTTTAAAGGAAGGAGATTTAATGGAAGATAGAAAACTTTACTTTACAAAGGTCCACTAATATTAAGGAGCTGCAGCCTTTAGAGGAGAGCACTGATGAAATCTCTTTACTGTACAATTAGATTCCTCATGTTTCTGTGTGTGTGTGTGTGTGTGTGTGTGTGTGTGTGTGTGTGTGTGTGCGTGTGCGTGTGCGTGTGCAGAGACTCCTGCAGCACCCAGAGCTCAGTAACAGTCAGCTGCTGGCTGACTTCCTGTCTCCACACAGCGTGGAGTCTCAGTTCTTGGACAGGATGCTGCCGGATGTCAACCTCGGTTTGTACACTTCATAAAAAAAACTCTGATTCAGGTGAAACGTGTCGCGATTGTTTCTGACCATGGTCCACCTAACAGAGAGAATCACTCCCATGATTCCCCGCCAGCCTCCATGTCGTCTTTAGTTCTGATTGATTGACAGCTCCCTGCAGGTCTTCTGACTCCCCGCCCCCTCTGCTCCCTGTTCTTAATCTCGCATGTTTTCTTGAGCTTCTTTAACGAGTCTTTATCTCACAGGGAAGATTTTCAAGTCTGTCCCTGGAAAGCTGATGAAAGAGGTGAGTCACCCCGACACTTTAGGAACATTTACCTCCCTTACTTTTTTTAAAACCAACTTCAACATCAACTCTGTTTGTCTCTCAGAAAGGACAGAACCTGGAGCCCTTCATCCAGTCCTTCTTCAACTCCTGTGAGTCGCCCAAACCCAAACCCAGCCGGCCCGAGCTGACCATCCTCAGCCCAACCACAGAGAACAACAAGAAGGTGAAACTTCACAGGACGTTTCTCCTCGTCCAATCAGAGCAGCAGATTACTTTTTATCAGGATAGAGAGGAAATTAACTTCCTTCCTGTTTGAGTCGTTCTTAGAGCTCGTGTTTAGAGCTCTTTAAAGGAGTGGGAGGAGTTTAACCTTTTAATGAAACAGACTGACCAGTAGGTGGCGGTGTTGCGTTGTGATGAAACAACTGGCTCACATCCTCTTCCTTCCACAGAGCGATGAGGTGTAAACTTTAGTGTGGACGGGCGATGAGGTGGGGTCGTTACAGTTCAGAGAACATGTGGACCGGGAGTCGGCCATTGTTGTTTAGTCCACCTACTCGCACACAGCTACTGTTGAATCTGTTTTCATAACTTTCAGTTTAAAAGCATCCCAAAACGCTGTTGTTGTCGTGTGAACAAAACAGCCAAACGCCACAAAAAGTTTCAGTTTTCAGGTGAAATCAGTGGAAAAAAATATACAAAGTGAAGGCCTTAAAAAACTACAAATCTTTTTGATCTCATGGATTCTGCAGTCGAGCCTCAACGGTCCTCTAATGTAACGTTACATCTCGAGTCGAGTCACTTCCTGGACGTCGTCCTCCACTCAAAGCTGCCGCCGTAAACTCCCCCAAAGTTTGTATCGGGTCCCGTTAGTGCAGATGATCCAGTGAGGAGGTCTGTGTAGAAACCAGCAGCACTAACAAGGTCACTTAAGGTCAAACCATGAGGTCAGGTCAATCCTGATGTGTTTGCCTTCAAAATAAAAGCACCACACTTCAGTTTGTCCACCTTCGAAATAAAAGCACCACACTTCAGTTTGTCCACCTTCAAAATAAAACGTCAAGAAAAAGAAAATACCGCAATAACTAAAGACAAAGACACCCCCCCCCCCCTTCCCCCACTCTGGACTTTGGTCTAACTCTTGGTACGGCTTGAAGACCTTACGGTCCGGGTCGGATTGTTGTTACATATGATCATTTATTCCCTCATTAGTTCCTATTATCTGCCATGAACTGATGATAGGAGAACATGTGGAGATGAACGTTTTAACCTCTCGTGATGTTCCAGTGTTTGAATATTAACAATGCTGAACGTTCTGAACTTTGACCCGCAGCTCTTCACCGACCTGTTCAAGAACAACGCCAACCTGACGGAGATTTCAGACCGGAAACACAACCTCAACTGCT
Source organism: Labrus mixtus (assembly GCF_963584025.1). Classification (NCBI taxonomy): domain Eukaryota; kingdom Metazoa; phylum Chordata; class Actinopteri; order Labriformes; family Labridae; genus Labrus; species Labrus mixtus. The sequence goes on from NC_083623.1 coordinate 1,723,741, forward strand.
TCATGGAGAAGGTCTCCGTTAACGGCATGTACGACTGCATGATGTATGTCGGTAAGTGATTCTTAAGGAACTCTAAAAGACAAGAGTCAGCAGCTTTCTCCTTCAAAATAAAATACTGGCTTATGTAGGAACCTTCAAAATAAAATACTGGCTTACGTAGGAACCTTCAAAATAAAATACAGACTTATGTAGGAACCTTCAAAATAAAATACAGACTTATGTAGGAACCTTCAAAATAAAATGCAGACTTATGTAGGGACCTTCAAAATAAAACACAGACTTATGTAGGGACCTTCAAAATAAAATACTGACTTATGTAGGAACACCAAGTGGATAAAGCTCGTTCTAAAACAAGGGTGAACCTTGTGTTGTCTTTTACCCGTGGACGTGGAGTTGGTCTACTTCCTGTTGGACAGGAAGGTGACAAACACGGCGGTTAGCTTGTGTTAGCTTGTGTTAGCGTGCGTTAGCTTGCAGTGTAGCTACAAGCAGTAAACGTACACACTACACCCTGCAGGGGGTGGGGCTTCTGGAGGAGGAGGGGCCGACAGATAGGTTCTTCTTTTTTAAAGATATATTTTTGTGCCTTTAATGAAGAGATAGGAAAAAATCAGAGAGAGAGACAGTGGGAAATGACATGAGGGAAAGGAGCCACAGGCTGGATTCAAACCTGGGCTGCCCGCTTTGAGGACTACAGCCTCTGTACATGGCACTAACCACTGAGCCACCAGCGCCCCTTGTTTTAGGTTCTTTTAAGAAGACATTTTCAAACTAACAGTTTAAATATATGACAAACATGTGAGTGATTTTTTTTTCTGTGAGTCAGTTTCACTTCATCATCAGGGGACTTCTATTTAACTGTGAAGAGGACAATTCTCCTTAACTTCAACACCTCAATGATGCCGTTTCTGAGGAAGTGAAACTTGCGTTTATCAAAGACCTACAATGGTCACTGACGTCGACTCCTTTGGTCATCAACCCTCAAAAACCTTGAGCTTTAATCTCCTAAAAAACATCCAGTATCTTTAAATGCTGCGCTCACAAAGAAGCTGTTGAGAAGATTCTTAAAGAGTGTTGAATCCTCCTCAGTCTGTGATTTTGATTGACAGGTCGGGTGGTGTTTCACACGTCGGACTGGCTGCACCACGTCCTGGCTGCGGGGAGGATCCTGTTCAAGAACACGTTTGAAGCCTACATGGATCAGTACATGCAGTCCAAGCTGGAGCAGATCCTGCAGGAGCACCACATGGTGTCCCTCATCACACAGCTGAGAGGTGTGTGTGTGTGTGCTCAGGTTTTCAGAGAACATTTAGCACAACATGCTGGTGGTGTCAGCTTTATAATCTTCAGGTCCAGAAAGATAAGACGGTTTATGTTTTTATTTTGTGATTTCTTTCTGCAGACGCCGTCTTCTGTGAGAGCAGCGTCGAGCGAACAACAGAGGACAAAAAGATCCGAGCCAAGCAGACGTTTGAGGAGATGATGAAGTATTTACCAGGTCAGAAACATCACCATGTCCAAACTCCCTAAAACTAACTGACAACCCCTGAGACAGCTACCCTGATTCTCTGTGTGTGTGTGTGTGTGTGTGTGTGTGTGTGTGTGTGTGTGTGTGTGTGTGTGTGTGTGTGTGTGTGTGTGTGTGTGTGTGTGTGTGTGTGTGTGTGTGTGTGTGTGTGTGTGTGTGTGTGTGTGTGTGTGTGTGTGTGTGTGTGTGTGTGTGTGTGTGTGTGTGTGTGTGTGTGTGTGTGTGTGTGTGTGTGTGTGTGTGTGTGTGTGTGTGTGTGTGTGTGTGTGTGTGTGTGGTTTCAGACTTTGTGGTGAAGTGCATCGGCGAGGAGGCGAAATATGAAGGCATCCGCCTGCTCTTTGACGGCATCCAGCAGCCGCTCCTCAACAAGCAGGTACACACAAACACTTTGTCCACCTTCAAAATAAAAGCACCACACTTCAGTTCGTCCACCTTTCAAAATAAAAGCAACACACTTCAGTTCGTCCACCTTCAAAATAAAAGCACCACACTTCAGTTCGTCCACCTTTCAAAATAAAAGCAACACACTTCAGTTAGTCCACCTTCAAAATAAAAGCACCACACTTCAGTTCTTCCACCTTCAAAATAAAAGCACCACACTTCAGTTCGTCCACCTTTCAAAATAAAAGCAACACACTTCAGTTCGTCCACCTTCAAAATAAAAGCACCACACTTCAGTTCGTCCACCTTTCAAAATAAAAGCAACACACTTCAGTTAGTCCACCTTCAAAATAAAAGCACCACACTTCAGTTCTTCCACCTTCAAAATAAAAGCACCACACTTCAGTTTGTCCACCTTTCAAAATAAAAGCACCACACTTCAGTTCGTCCACCTTTCAAAATAAAAGCAACACACTTCAGTTAGTCCACCTTCAAAATAAAAGCAACACACTTCACTTAGTCCACCTTTCAAAATAAAAGCAACACACTTCAGTTCGTCCACCTTTCAAAATAAAAGCAACACACTTCAGTTAGTCCACCTTCAAAATAAAAGCAACACACTTCACTTAGTCCACCTTCAAAATAAAAGCACCACACTTCAGTTCGTCCACCTTTCAAAATAAAAGCAACACACTTCAGTTCGTCCACCTTCAAAATAAAAGCACCACACTTCAGTTCGTCCACCTTTCAAAATAAAAGCAACACACTTCAGTTAGTCCACCTTCAAAATAAAAGCACCACACTTCAGTTCGTCCACCTTTCAAAATAAAAGCAACACACTTCAGTTAGTCCACCTTCAAAATAAAAGCACCACACTTCAGTTCGTCCACCTTTCAAAATAAAAGCAACACACTTCAGTTAGTCCACCTTCAAAATAAAAGCACCACACTTCAGTTCGTCCACCTTTCAAAATAAAAGCACCACACTTCAGTTCGTCCACCTTTCAAAATAAAAGCAACACACTTCAGTTAGTCCACCTTCAAAATAAAAGCAACACACTTCACTTAGTCCACCTTCAAAATAAAAGCACCACACTTCTGTTTGTCCACCTTCAAAATAAAATCACAACACTTCAGTTTGTCCACTTTTCAAAATAAAAGCACCACACTTCTGTTTGTCCACCTTCAAAATAAAAGCACCACACTTCAGTTTGTCCACCTTCAAAATAAAAGCACCAGATGAATCAAATGTTTGCAAGAGGAAACTGAATTTTATATTAAACTGAATCTATCAGATGCTGTGTGGACAGAGATTGTGCGTGGTGCAACATATGGGTGCTATTAGGACACGCCTTCATTTAGGGGCTTTTTTCAAACCTCCATCTTCCCCACCACACCCTCGTCTCCTCAGCTGGAGGAATTAAAATGTAGGTGTAGTAAAAAGATGACAGGAGATGAGACGAGGAATAAAAACAGGAAGTTCCTCCCCGAATCTGTGAAGTACAAAAAGTCAAACGTTCTCTCTCTCCTCAGAATGACGGTTTGACTGATGACTTTATTTAGCTCCACAAGCTCAACCTCCTTTTGTTGTCTCCTCAGATGACGTACGTCCTGCTGGATATCGCCGTGCAGGAGCTTTTCCCCGAACTCACCAAGGTAAACAAGTGACAGTCGAGAATTTAACCAAATTACACGAGAGACATTCAAACAAACGAGGCAGTGGCTCTAGATATCTGACAGCAGAGATTTATGACCTCATTAGTAACCGTCAGGAGCTGGAAAGGAGAGACCGCCATCTCCTCTGTCAGAATGTGAAACAGGCGACAAACTCACTGACGTCCAGGAAAAACAGATTAAAGAATATGGACGCCATGTGGAGTAGCTCTGTTAAACTAAAACCCTCAAAGTATCTCAGAGTTTGAAACGTTCTGAAGACGACCAGCAGCAGCAGAGAGGTCAGAGAGGTGAAGTGATGTTTACATGAAACCTTTGTGCACATAAATATATTCAGCTTACGATCTGCACAGATGTCATGTTGTGATTATTAAACCAGGACGGATCGTGTGACCTCCCATGATGCAACAGGTCTCTGAATCTGAACAATAACAAACATGTTTTATTCCTTTGAGAGAAACTGACGAGGTGAGGGAGAGATCAGCAGAAGAAGATTTCTTATTGAGATTAAAAGTTAAAGATGTCGACTCCTGGCTGGTGTTAGCCTAGCTTAGCATAAAGCCTGGCTTTACTTCTTCTCACTTCCACACACTGCTTGCACACCACAGTCTGTCAGAACAGAGTTTGTTCCCACTCTAGTCAGTGCTCATATTTCAACATCAAGCGCTGCAGTCTGTCTCTTAAAGGAGTCAGCAGCTTCACTACATCGGTTTCAAACTAGAGAGAGCAGATCACTCCAGACAGGAAGTCAGACAAGGTAACGCACAGAGCATCCGGTCAATTTCAAAATAAAACACAACATACAAACTCCTGATCGTATTCTCCATCACTTTATCAACATGACGTCAAAACAGAATGAACAACAAATCAAACTCAGAGAGACAAAGAGACATGTTGTTTACACGTTCTCTTTATTCCTGCAAGATCTTGTAGTTCTCCTCTGATGTTGTAGTTCTCCTGTGATCTTGTAGTTCTCCTGTGATCTTGTAGTTCTCCTCTGATGTTGTAGTTCTCTTGTGATCTTGTAGTTCTCTTGTGATCTTGGGTTAGGGAATGATCGTTTCACTCTGAGAATGAACATGTGAAGCCAGAATGTGTGTGAGGTTTAGTGTTGGAGAAAAAGGATCCTCTGATGAACCTGTGCAGGTGTGATACTGAAACCTGACGCTGCGGTCAAAGAGAGCATCAGTTCTGCAGAGCGAGGAACAAAATCCTCAAATTCTTCTTTCAGTTCAGTCGACCGAAACTTTCACATCTTGTCACCTTTCTACCGACGCCCTGAGGAAGTGGCTCGCTAACTTCTTTTGACACATTCAGGCTTTTTCAGGTGAATTATTGTGACAGAGGCCAGGATGAGATCTGTGTACAAAGTGAGGGTTTTAATTTCTCAGGGGAACCAATTTGAATTCCATGCGACCCCCCACATGCGGTCTGGACCCCAAGGTTGGGAAAGCCCGCACTAAGAGGACATGGGAGGAAAGAAAATCAAAGATAAGTTTCTGTTGAGCACCACGAGAAAGTGTAACATGTTTGGTATATTCTCATGAGCACTAAAGAGGATCTTGTTCACCTTCCTGTGCTCACAGGATCTGGTTTCTGGTGAACACAGGAAACATATTTATTTTTTTGTATTTTGTCATCCGTGCCTTTCCGCCTACAATCATTAGCATTCTACTGAGTTAAAGAGCTAGCATTAGCACGTGGCAGGGAGGGACTGATTAGCCCGGTTTTTGGAAGTTAAGAATCGATTTTAAAATCTCTGAAGATAAGAATCTCGATTCTTACATAAATAGACTTTTTTCCCACCCATACTGCCTACTTGCTTCCTGTCATTGTGTCGCTCAGTATCATCTTATGTTCTGTTTTTAAATGACTTTCACAATCTCTCTGAAATGTAAAGAACTGAACAAGAAGTCTGAAGTGTGAGTTTGAGTTTGAGATGTGCAGCAGGTGTCTGACGTGTGTGTTTCCTCCTCAGGGCGTGAAGGAAGCCATCGTGGTGTGAATCGTTTGACAGACTCAACACTGATCTCCTCTTTTCCTGGATCGCAGACGTGCAATAAAAACCTCAGCTGTTTCCAAACCCCCTCTGGGATCTTCTCCACATTCCCATGTACATTCATGCACTAATAATAAAAACAGATATATTTATTAAGGTCACTACGAAGAACGCTGCCTGTCGTCTTTTCTCTCTCTACCAACGACTTTTACACTTACTCAGGAAATCAAAACTGATGACAGAATGTTTGTAAACCTCAAATCTATAAAACTATATCGCTAAGCAAGTGTTGAGATGGCTCGGGGAAAGAGGGCCGATCCATGGAGGGAAGGGGGTCAGATTAGTCCTGACTGGGTCACCTAGGCGAGGGCGTACGATGTTTGCGAGATGACCCTCGGTTATATCGCTAACGTTGAGCTCTAGCATCATCAGTGTGACCGCAGCATTTAATAAGAGCTGCTCATGGTTCCAAACACTAGATGGGTTCGGGCCTCCTGGCTGGCTCGCCAAATAAATCTTAGCGGTGAAGAGACTAATGGGAGAGGACGGATGAGAAAAACAAGACTCTGATTTAACACATAACTCTTCTCTTTGTTGTGAAGTGTTGAGTCATTTGTCCTTTCTGACCCTCACAGAGTTACTTTAATACGACTGTGAGAAACGCTGGCAGGAAAATTGTTCAAATCTTTTTCAACCAAGGGCACCAATTTTGGAGCCAGAACAGATGTTTACAGCTGTGGTGAAATCCTCGTGGTTTGCATGATAAGAACAAGCAAATG
>NC_083623.1:1738575-1746075 GCF_963584025.1 Labrus mixtus
TCAAAAACATGTTCAATAATAAACTGTGGATTTTAAGTGAGTTGTGAGTTTATATCAGGGTGATAATGACGACTGTACGTGACATTTAAGAGCCTCACACTGCTGCAGAGAGCCACACACTCTCCTACACACAAACCACAGACAGCCAAACCCCACCCGAGCGTCATCATGGAAACAGACTGCAGAGCGTCTTGTGGTTTCTCAAAAACACCCTGATTATAGTCTGCTACAGTCTGGCTCGGTCAGATTTATTTATGCAGCCCAGAATAGCTTTAAATGTGTTAACACAAAGAAGCTCCCTCAACACAGCAAAACGAAAAGAGTTACATTTTTGGTGTTGGTAAAATTTCAGCAAGTGCAGAGTTAATTCTACTCTGGATGGAGTCAAATCCCTGAAACTTGACTCTCAGTTGTGAAGTGTCTGACGTAACTAGGACAGAGAGAATATACTGCTCCTTTAAGTTTAGAACGTATACATCTGGAGAGAATTTGTATCTGAAGGAGATTTAGGAGTCCCCTCAAGTTGAATGTTTACTTTAAGGTGTTGTGTAAGAGAATGTGTTACATGATGGTTTTTATGACCCATGACGAAAAGCAGATGTTTAGGTGCATATAGACGATTGTCTCTGTATGTTTGAGAGAGATCATTATTGGCTTCATGATCCTCCTGGTCAGACGTGACCAGTGACTCTGTTTCTTGCTTAAATAAAAATTATACTCTTTGAAAGCAAGTCAGTCTCAACGGCGAATTTCTTCATCATCAAACATATCAACAAGAAGGAAATCCACATCGGTTGAAAAAGAGTTAGAGTCAAAATCGAGTGTAAAAACGAAGTGTCAAGTAATCAAATCTGTAAGTGTCACTGGAACATCTTTAACTCTTTTGACTCTGAACTCTGAACCTGGATGTGACTCTTGAAGTGTTAATTATCCCTCCCCGCCCCCATAATGGGACACACACCGACAGAAGTCATGAAGACTGCAGACTGTGTTGACTTGTGGATTTAGCCTGACGTTGGCCGGTAAGAAAATAAAGTATTTCCTGTGAACGTTAAGTTTTCATATAGATTATGGTCTTTTTCAAATATTAGCCAGTGTAACAGTTAGCTTATTTTATGCTGCAATATCTAGCTAACCATCTTATTCTCCTCCTAAGTAGCTCACTTACTCAATGATTTCATCTTGCTTCATCTTAAATTTGATGGTAAGGACCATAGCTATGATAAATGTTTCAGAGATGGTGTCCCAATTAACTATTTATTAAGCTAAGTATGCTAAGTTTGCTGTGTCAGTGTTGGTATGATATCTCCTGTTAGTAAGACTAAAACTAGCATTATTTTTGTTAAACAGCAGGAAGATGTAAGTGAACAGTTTATGTTTGCTAAGCTGCCTTGCTCGTTCACCACTTGTCCGACAGCATGTTGCTACGCTATCTTTACGCAGTTGTGCTATAAGATTATTAACTACTTGTTACACGGATAATATTTACAGTGAGTGATACGTTTGACTGCAGGATGGGATTGACTTCAGGAGGACTGCTCTGGATGTTCTCCTGCCTGGCTGTTCACACATGAACAGTGGGAGACTATCCCTGTCAGACAGGAGGGGGGGGGGGGGGGGGGGGGGGGGGGGTCTCCTGAGGTGGAAGTTGCAGCAGAGTCCTCTACGTGACACTATAATGAGAATATGTGTCTTTGTATCAACGCTACGTGTAGTTGAAGAGAATCTCAATGTGAACTAAAGAGAGGAGAAGAACATCCTGGAGAACAGGAAACATGCAGCAGCAGGTTGATTAGAGCACGGAGATGGTAGAGGTGGCGTGCAGACAGTCTATGGTCGTGCAGCGATCACAGGGAATAAAGGTCACCACCCCCTCCCACTGGCTCCTCCCACTGGCTCCAGGTGAATTCTCCTGATTATATCCTGCTGAGTTCTCACATCAGGGAACGCAATATCCACCTTATGACATCACACATTGACCTTAGTTACCGTTCCGTAAGCAGTTTGACCTCACTTTGGGATCCCTAACCACTTCCTGTTTCTGTGCTTAGCTTCCTGTCCTAACCTTCCATCTACCAGAAGGGCCTTACTTTATTTCAAAATAAAAGCACACAGCAAGTAGTAGCTGGAAGTAGTTTTTTATTTTACTGTCTTCCAGTAGTAGCTGGAAGCTGGGTTCAAATCCGACCCGCGGCTCCTTTCTTGCATGTCATACCCCACTCTCTCTCTCTCTCCCCCGATTCATCTGCTCTATCCACTGTCCTGTCCCTAAATAAAGGCATAAAAATAAACCTAAAAAAATGCAATTAATCACGGTAAACTATTGAAATTTAGTGATCAATTGTGATTAAAATTGTAATCGTTTGACAGCCTGCTTATGAACATGTGAAAGAAAAGGTTATATTTTGGCAGGGTTGGCTTCATTTTAAAAATGGTACACATACTTTACCAAAGTAGATTTTTATATCAAAACTCTGATTTTTATCAGAGTATAAAAAGCAATAATTGACTTTCACCAGTCAGGACAGAAGAGTTTAAATGAGGCAGCGAGTCCTGTCCTCGGCACCGGGCCTGTTGACCCAACACATCCATCAGCTTCAGAGCAGATTTAGCTGTTGGGTTGTGGTGATTTCCCTCCCTGCACCTACTTAATTAGATGGTATGAATCAAGTGTTCTGTCACTAGAGGGCAGCAGAGTGCAGGAAATGAACTGTTGTCATGGGAAGAGTCTTGCAAAAAAGATGACAGTAAATGACAATCTGTAGTTTCATGAGTAACAAGATACAAAAGATCAAATCTACCAACTGGAACCCCAGAATATGTTGTTTCTGGAGGGGGGGGGGGGGAGTTGTTAATCAAGTTCATCAAATGTTTAAGTTTGGTTTTCTTTACCCACCTTTACAGCTTCACAGAGAGACAAGAGCACACATGCACGCCTGAAAACTTACAGATAATTTCAGGAGGACTTCCCCTGAAATCCTTGTTCACACATGATGCACCTCACAGCGGGAGACTCCACCCCGGTCAGGCGGGCTTCGGGCTTTGTAGTCATCAGCCATACCTCGTCTCAACTCGCCAAATGATTCACCATCCTCTGTGGAGGTTTAGCAGCATTTCCCCTGTTGTTTTACCTCCTGACTCCCCGCCAGGAGAGGGCAGTATAGTTCAAGAAACGGATCATCAGCTTGCATTACGCTCTCCTCTCAGTGTCAGCATCTCTGCCTCTGAACGGTCACCAGTCCGAAACAGATTAAAAACAGCCGGATTTTTCTCCACGTGCTGACATTCTGTGTGTTTGATATTGAAAAATAAAAAAGGCTGAAAAGCGGGGAGTTATCCTGAGGAGTGTTTGGATCTTTGTGGTGAAATAAAAGAGACAGTGACGCAGCCTTTTCTCAGCTGATGGATCTGAACTGGCTCTCAGGAGAGTCCGTCTGAGCACACTGTGCAATAACACCTCCTCCGTCATGCATTCACCCCCGTCCAGCCTGCTTTCCTGCTCCTCACAGTGACAGCTCCTCCGGACTGATTCATCCTTCACCTCCGCTCCCGTGAAGGTGACGGAGCACCCGGTGTCGTCTCTGTGAACTTATTACACCTCTCGGTTTGTGTGGCGTTGAGAGCAGGAGATAATTTAGAGGGTGCAGATGTGAAGGAACCAGTTCAGAAAAGCCTCCATGAGGAAGATGAGTCCACTGAGTGGGTTGATGACATTACATTAAACAGGTTTGAACCCACCTGAACACCTGTGGGAGATTTTTTGAGCAAACCTGAAAAACACTTTGAAGCGTTTCTAGCTTCACAAATCTGTTAAATGATGGATTTTTGTGTTCAAGGATGATGCTCCCTCTACTTCAAATCAGCTAGAAAATCATTTTAATCTTCGGGAGCTGGTTTTTCATCCATAAATGAGAAGATTTGTTTTGCCGTTTTTGCCTTTTTATTGGATTGCAAATCTGAAGAGACAAGAACATTTTGGGAGAACAGAACGGGGAGTCACATGCAGCGATCGCTATCCACTGTCCTATTTCTAAAATCAAGGCATAAAAGGCCCTAAAATTAAAAATACAATTGATCATTAAAATAACGGAGATTACATCTTTCTGAAACACGTGGTATCAAAAAGTATCAAACTTTGCGACAACCTTTTACTGCAGCGAACATTCACCTGAGCTAAACTCCAAAGAGGCAAAAACACATCCACTATCATGTCATGTTATCTTGAGATACCAGAGCTCACTGTCTGGCCTCCCCGAGGTGTCTTAGGTCTAATTGGACGAAACACCAGTGAAGGGAGGTTCACATTTGACAACCCCGGTGATGTCCTGTCTCTTGTTCCCCATCAGTATACCCAGCTGAGTCGTGGGCGCCAACAGGAGACCAATCTGAGTTTGACCCAACAAATCCTCTTCTTCTTCCATCTACTATCGTTCCTGCATTAAAGTGCTGCAACACAACAGCTACACATCGGCTTCTGACATCAGCGCATGCCACATTATTGGCCAACAGGCCGACGTTTCTCAACCGGGTCGAAATTGTCCGACCCAATGGTCAACTGAGACATTGGAGCATCCATAGAGTTTGAAACGTAATCTCTGATTCTGCAGAATTTGGAGATAATTGGCATTACTTTTGGTGTCAGGAGTTTTTTCTTTTGTCTTAGTTGGGGAGGGTAGACCCCCTGCAGTTCAAACACAGATTTCATTGGCGGTAATCTGACGACGATGTACCTTAAACGTATCCCTTCAAGCTGGTATCTAAATGCAAGTACAGCTTACAAAACCTCATCTCTCAGTTCCATCTCCATTCTCCGTAAACAACGAAGTGCACGGAAAAGAAAATCATGGTCTGAAGTACGTTATCACCAAAGAGCACCGAGGAGTTGTGCATGTCTCCCAGAGGATATAACATCAGATCATTACGGATGGATTAAGAGATTGTTGCAGACCAGAGCTGTTTGGGGATTTCTCCTATTTCTAATTTCTTGTGATGTTCCATTCCTGCGTGGGAGTCTGAAAGTGTCAGAATATTCTTGGAATCTAAACGAATCTTCAGAAGACGATAAACCACCCTTCTTATTGCTGAAGACAGAATCTGATTCACAAACATGTCTTAGTGTTTGACCCCCTCGGTCAATCTTTTCTGCAGGTCTCCAAATGATGAATCATTTATAAAAACTACCTGATTACTTTTCTGCTGAATGGCTTCATTAATCCACTGATTGTTCCCATGTGACATTAACTCTGGATTGAGATCTGCTCCTCTGGTTCCATCTGAAGGTCACTGCCTCACTCCTGAGCCGCCACGTCAGCTGATGGTGATGAAGAGGAGAGCTGACTCGTCCGATGACAAGCCTGGTGTTTTTCTGAGGTCTTCACCGATCGATAAAAACTCCTCTTCAGTGCGGCGACCTTCCAACGATCCTGATGATAATGAGACGATCAGTCGGTGAGCGAGGTGGGCGACACGACCGCTTACACTGATAAGAGCTCAGCGTCCACTCAATTCACGTGTACACAGCTCCTCTGATCCCCAAGGAGGACGCTCGTCATGATGGGGGGAGGGTCGGAGATCACGGTCGCCCACGCAGCAGTGTTTCAGGAGCTGCTGGGGGATTCAGGGTCTTGGTCAAGGACTCGTCAGGAGATGCTTCCCACAGTGGCTCTGATGTGTTTCATGACTTTTATGTGACTTTCAGCTTGTTCATGGTTGACAAACGTTTTCTTCTTCTGTCTTTGTAGTTTTGGTTTTCTAAAGCTAAAACAGGAAGTTTCACATAGTACCATTTATTTATAGATATGTCCTGAATCTAATTATAAAATGTGTAAAACTTTGATTTCCTTTTTTTTAATCACAGACGTGTCCATTTCCTCTTTGGCTCTCCAAAGCTCTGTGCCTCCATGCTCACTGATGGACTCAGAGATGACAAAGAAACAAGAAACAACCCAAGCTCAACTAAAATGAAAAATCCTCCCTCTGTCACACATTTTTGCTTTTTCAGTTGGGACTCATCAGTCAAATGTTTACGCTTTAACTATCAAGAATACAGGTCGCTTCGGTATCTAAGACAGTCTGTGTTTTGGGGAAAAAGGTTTAAAGTGTCTTCCTGTGTGATGACTTCATCAAAGTCCACATCGGTCAGTATGTGTGCCATCAGGTTTGACCATGTGGAGTTTGTAATCCTGCTAGGGGAGCGTGTCTATGTTCCCACATTTCCTTTTTCATAAATATCAGATTTTTTCCCCCTTTCTCCCAATTTGGTCGCCAATTACACCCAACCTATTATCCAGTAGCAATGGACTACAGATGGAATGTAGCTTTCAGCAAAATCTGGTGCGTCCATCTCTTTGTTTATTGCAAACATTTAATGTAAGTGCACATTGTTCTTTTAAATAAACAAACTAAACTAAGTAGCACAGAGGCCTCGCGTTGACTAGCTTCCGGTCAGATCAGTCGAATGAAGCGCAGCAACTGGACGCAAACGGTAGTTTGCAGTGCATCAAGACCTCTGGAAAGCTGGGTTGGCATAGAGAGGGGGGGGGGCTCCTGGGATGCTTGGAGTCACTTTCCAGAAAAATCTTAGGAACATTGTGCTGTGGGACCATTGTGCTGTGGGACCATTGTGCTGACCCCCCTGCGCGAGCTACATGGACGCAAGACGAGGTCTCAGCCTACGGTTTATACTTTATTGCAGTTCTTTATATTTGGCGGTATGGCTCTGTCTGGTCTCCCACTGCCCTTCCACTTGCTTACGTGGAAAGCATTTAGTCGAGAACAAGAACTAATTCCTGCCCTTACCGTGGATACAAGGAAAGCTGAAGAACCCAGACAGAGTATCAATGACAGTCAGAATAGCAGAAAAGGAGGAGGGTTGTAAATGCAGCAGAGAGAGGGCAGGCTAGAGCAGCTTAAATAAGGCAGCATTAGTATTAGCCAATAGGATGCTTTGAAGCAAATCAGCTGTCAATCAGCTGATCAGGGCTCCCATGAAATCAGCAAAAAACACTGGCATGAAAGTAAAGCGTAACTGTCTGAAGTAATACTACGCTCAATTTGTGAAGTACGGACCAACAGCCCAGCTCCTCTTCAGTTGAGGTCAAAGGTCGTCTTTATCGTCCTCTTTAAGAGGGCAGTTATTTTGCAGACTGCACTGATTTGGAGAAAGTGGCACATCTGCAGAGTTCAGTTTGCATGTGAATATTTTCTCTGGAATAGCCATCAGTGCTGAAAAGAAAAAGTTTAAATCAAATAATGATAAAAAAGGAAGAAGTCAGATCAGGTCTTGGATTTGGAGAGTTTTCCACCAAACCGATCAGTGAGACGTCATCCTTGAAGTGTCTCCTCTCGTGAACCTAAAGCTCTTTAAGGTCGCCACACATCCCGCCCACGTGTCGTTATCTGCGTCATCGATCCGCTCGCCGACCGTCAGAGCACGTCAGCTGCCAGAGCCGAGACTCCCACAGCGACCACGGCGAGGAAGAGGTCTGATGAAGAGGCGTG
>NC_083623.1:1753575-1756075 GCF_963584025.1 Labrus mixtus
TACTACAGTCTTAGAAACAGAGGGTGAAGTCAAAGTGGTTACAGACATTCTTTAAATGTGTCCAAACGTGAAATGATCTAACACTTTTAACAAGAAAAAGGTAGAGCTCAGAATAATCAGCACGTCGTGTATTGGAGAAGCAGAGCTCCAGAGACCTTTGTTAGAAATTAAACTCATAATACCAGAACTTCATGTTTTTATATTCAAGCCCGAGGCCACTGCAGCTGAGCTCAAGTGAAGACAAATCACAACCCAGGAGACAAATATCGATTAAATATTTAGACAAAATGAAACTATCCAGTTATTGAAAGTTGTGGAAGAGACATCTGTTCTAATAGAAGTGCTGGATGATGAACAATGAGATCAAGTGTTCTTGGAAGGATACTTATTATTCTCTCTTTTTTTAATAGAAACAGAACTTCACACGTCGGTTAAACTTTGAAACATCTCTTGTCGGATGTTCTTTGACTTGAAGAGTAATGATACAACAGAAGAAAATAACTGATGTGAAGATGCTGTTTGAATAATGAACGGTCAGAGGTCATTAGAAAAACTTTTGTTCCATCTTTAAGGCCATTGCACACTGGGATGTTACGAACGCTGCATAAAGCTGCCGTACTCTCGCTGTTTGTGCTGCTGTGATAAAAACCTCATGTAGATTATACTCGGATACATTAGCTCATCTACAATTCTACAGTTCACTTATCAGACTCTTTCATCCAAAGCGACGTACATCAGAGAGTAAGAACAACACAAGCAAGGATCTAGAAAAAAGGGAACAATGTCAGTAAGAGCAAACGATCAGCTTTGAGTCTGATTGGACACACAGGTGCTGACAGGAAGTGACCAGAGGCAAAGCACAACATTGAGGGCAGTTCTTGAGAGCTCTAATCAGTATAGAAACCATCTTATAAGTCGTCGTTATCAAACAAAAACCATCGTCATTACCATCATCATCATCAATAATATGGAGACCATCATCATTAAGTTAGTAGGTATTCATGAAAGAGCTGGGTCTTTAGCTTTTTCTTAAAGGTGCAGAGGGACTCTGCAGATCACATGGAGTTTGGAAGTTCATTCCACCACCGGGGGGCGACAGAGGAGAAGAGTCTAGTCAGAGACTTAGGACCCTGTTGTGAAGGTTGGATCAGACGCCTTTCATTGGCAGAGCGTAGTGGGGGGGGGGGGGGGGGGGGGGGAGTGTAGACCTGGATCAGATTTATGTCTGTAAACATATTCTCTTCCTCAAGTCGGTTTTGCCCAGTCGTCATGACAACGGTCAACTCAGAGTTTGTTTTCACTGATTTCAATTGAGCCCCCTGGTGGCGGACTTTACATACTGTGCGTTTAAATAAGAAATACGATCTTATGTTGTGTCAAAAATCATATTTGCCCACTGACTGAAACTTTCGTCCTTCATAATTTTGTTTGGAACAGGTTCGACAGGAATCCTGAAACGACCCATTACATTTATTTGAAGATCAGATAAAAAAAACAGGAAGAACAAGAAGCATCATCGTCCTCTTCAGTCGGGGAGATTTTGTGTGAAGCAGATCAGATTTGAGCATCTCCTAACAGACTGTGTGTTTATCTGGTTGCCTAGCAACATCTGTGTGGAGGAGGCACCAAAAAACAGCCCTGCTATAAAACAACTTCTTTATTTATGAATAAATAAATAAATAAATAAATCTGTCCTCAGTTCGATGTCAGAGTGATCTGAACATCTCCGACTCATGAACACACGGGTGATGTCATCGTGTCGGTGACCGCAGGTGGAAGAAATATGAACGTGTTTGCAGTGAGCGACTCTCTCCGTGTAGAGAACAAAACGGTGATGCTCCAATGTTTTTCCTGTTCAGTAATGTGAGACCTTTGACAAATAATTATACCCATCATGATGATTATTTCCATGATGAGGATGAAGAGGACAAGCCTGCACATGAACACAATGTTTTCACCAAATGCTCAAAACTAATTAACGTGTGATTCCTTTTTTATTGCCCTCCTTTGTGATGTGTGGGATACCTTCCTTCTTCTCGTTATAAGAACTAAACCAGAGATCCTGCAGTTTTTACCATCCAAGGTTCTTTACTTGATCTTTTTCCACTTTTAAATAGGGCTGTGATTTTTGCAAAAAACAACTTTGGACGAATTTAGCTGCTGCACAGACATGAAACATTTTCATTATTCATTACCGTTTCAATAATGAGACAATAGCCTGTTCCAAATCCATTTTTTTACATTTTTTTTGTTGCCAGAAACACAGGTCTATAAACTCGATGGGGATCGAGTGAAGCTCTCTCTGCTGACGAGATCACCCTCTCAGAACGCATAGACGTTCCTATTTGTGAGCCAGCTTGGAGAGTTGCGGGTTTGTAGCGACCCTGTGTCTCTCCACCAGAGACAAGTCTCCCAGTTTTTTCTTTTTAAAGCTTTATTTTTGGGCTTTTGTGCCTTTAATGGAGAGATAGGACAGTGGATAGAGATGGAAATCAGGGGA